>NW_005353397.1:324775-326592 GCF_000412655.1 Myotis brandtii
GTAATTAACTGAACAATAAAGATTTAATTAAAAAAATAAAATTCTAAAAAATGTAAACTAATATTTAATGACAGGAAGTAGGTGAATTGTATCTGGAAACACAGATGAGGAGGAAAAGATGGATTTTAAAGCAATAGGAAGAAACTTGTGGGTAATGGATATGTTTACTATGTTCATTGTGATGGTCTCATGAGCATAAAACTATGTAAAAGTCATCAAACTGTAGTTTAAATATCTTCAGTTTATTTACATCAAGTATACTTCAATAAATCTATAAAAGAAAAAAGGGGAGGAAGATGGGGAGGGAGATAAGACAGGGAAGGGGGAGAGGGAGGAGTTGGAGAGGTGAAGGGGAAGATGAACAGTAACAACAGCAAGAACTATAATTCTAGTGAAAAGGATTGAAGGAGAATTGGAGTGTAGGAGGAACTGTCTAAAACCAGGGAGAAAAGTAAACAGTCTATTACATTAGTCCAGGAAATTGAAGAGATGATTACCCAATGTCATCTCTTCCTATGTTGATCAATAGGGTCAATAGCTTGATCCACTTGGCAGTGCATGTGCTTCTTTTCTGACCATTCCATGTGCATCACTAGTCACTCATGTAATAAATATTTATTGAGCACCATTTTGTGCCAGATACTGGGAAGATGATGATAAAGAAGACAGACAGTAAGCTCCTTGTGGAGCTTACTTTCTAGTAAGGGAAGACAGCAATCCTATATAACAAAAGGCTAATATGCAAATTGACTAAATGCAGAATGACCAGTCACTATTATGCACACTGACCACCAGGGGGCAGACGCTCAATGCAGGAGCTGCTCCCAGCCTGCAGGCTGGCAGTGGGGGGCAGGGCCGGCAAATGGGCAGTGCCAGGCCAGCCAAGGCAGGTGCCAACAGGCCCCCCCCCCAGACCACCCCACTGGTCACCCCGCAGATCAGCCCTGATTGCCGGCCAGGCCTAGGGACCCTATCTATGCATGAATTTCATGCACCAGGCCTCTAGTAAAGAAATAAAAAGAAGACTGCTCTCAAACACCCAGGCAGGTGGTTTTCCTATATAAGTAGAGAAGACAGTTGTTGCAAGTAGAAGACAACATTTTTTAGGGTGTCTAAAGATGAAGAAAAAGTGAAATTACGCCATCTTGAACTAGCTATCCAGAAATTCATTAAAATAGTAATCCCTACAGACCTGGAAAGGTTAAGAAGGCACCAGATAAATATTGAGAAGTATCAGAGATGCAGAATCAGGGACAAGTTGTACAAAGAGCATATCAATGGGGGATGTGCCCATGTGCAGTTCAGCAACTCCACTCCAATATGGAGCTTTGTTGGAAAGTCCAGAAAGATGACCTAGTACTTCTGAGGAGAGTGATAGATCCTGATTAAAGAAGCAGCGGCAGCAGGCGGCAGTGGAATTTCTCCAGCTCCATCAGGAATCTGTAGAAGAACTTGAGAAACAATTTAATGATGAAGAAACTTCATTACAGCCTTCTTTGACTAGGTCTATGACTGTTGGTGGAGCATTTCACGCTACTGAAACTGAAGCTGATCCTCAGAGTATGACTCAGATATATGCATTGCCTGAAATCCCTCAAGATCAATATGCTGCAGAATCATGGGAAACCTAGAAGCGAACCTAATTGAACTTAGCCAACTGGTCACAGAATTATCTCTCCTAGTGAATTCTCAGCAGGAGAAGATTGACAGTATTGAAGACCATGTCAACAGTGCTTCTGTGAATGTTGAAGAGGGAACCAGAAACTTGGGGAAGGCTGAAAAATACAACCTGGCAATTCTGCCTGTGGCAGGTACAT
>NW_005353397.1:326642-345018 GCF_000412655.1 Myotis brandtii
CTGCCCTGGGCAGTGGGGTGTTGGGCTTCACAGGCAGAAAATTGATACAAAGAAGGAAACAGGAAATGATGGAGAAGCTCATTTCCAGCTGTCTAGATCTTCCCAGCCAAATTGACAAAAAATGCATAGAAACCAAACTTCAGTATTATTGGCTCCACATGTTTATACTAATGGACCTTTGTTGCTGTCGGACACTCAGCTTTTGGAACATGATTGTATCAAGATAGCGGCTATAGATGCTCAAGTGGGATTGGATTGTGATAAGTGGATATATATATATTTTTTGCTGGAATGTTAATGGAATTGAGGGGCTTGGGCTGAGGGTGTATAATGTTTGTCAGGTAGTTTAAAGACTGCTAGGGAGCAGATTTTCTTCCTGAAAGTGTGAAAACTGAACCCATAATGTTGATAAGGACATGTGAGGTGTGGACATGTTGGATTATGAAAGAATAGTTCCTTTCCTAACCCTGATTTGGAGATCCTAAGACTAAGCATATTATAAATAAGTCGTTTGTCTTCTAAATGTAGGAGATTATTTAGTCCTGTTAGCAAAGAAAAGAATGGGAGTTCAGGAGCCTTTCTTATCAAATAGGAAATCTAGATCTGGCAAGGGCACAGGTGAAGTACATGGGGGAGTCATTGGATGAACCTATTGCAGTTTCCTATAGGTCCACTATATTTTCTGATGAAGGAAACTAATAGTGAAAGAAAGGCCCAGCTTCTCCTTCAAACATCTTAATCTGTGACACTGGCTCTCTGAACTCTTCCCTCTGTCTCTCTTTAAATAAAGACAAAATCTCAAGTGGTAGGAGACAGTGTTATTAAGCCAGCACTAAGCTAGCTTTGTCATTTTGTCTCTTTGCAGAAGTGCCCTCTCCTTCCTTCCCTTGTACTTTTCAAAGTTCTTTGACTTGTGGGTGAATTCTACCCATGTGTAATGAGGGCTTTTCTCATAATCAGCTTTTTTTAAAATATAGTTTTTATTGATTTCAGAGATGAAGGGAGAGGGAGAGATAGTAACACCAATGAAGAAAGAGAATCATTGATCTGCTGCTTCCTACACACCCCACACTGGGGATCGAACCCATAATGCAGGCATGTGCTCTGACCGGGAATAGAACCCTGACCTCCTTGTTCATAGGTTGATGCTCAAACACTGAGCCAGTCCTAATCTGGTGGTGTTGTGTTTTTCTTTTTTAATTTTCTTCCATCTTTATTCATCCTTTTCTATAATCTCTAGATAAGAGAGGATGGAGGTAGGGAGAAAGAGAGATCTCCAAATATTTCCAACATTGTTAGAATTTGAGCTAAAAAAATAAGCAGGCAGGGAATATGCCAGATCATTTCCTGGGGCATCTTCCAATCTCAGTGGCTGATGTACCTGCCACACAGGGAGTTTCTAACCCTAGGTCTTTTCAGCCAGCCCTTGGTGAAGCTAAGAACTAGCTTTCTACCTCATATCTCTTACTACCATTCTTTTCCCCAGGCTTTGCTACCTCCTGTGCTTTCCTTCACTTTTCACAGCTGCTATTTCTTCTGCTTGCCTTTTCTCATATTCAAGTTGATGATGGACAAAGCCTGGTGCCAACTCTCAGTCCTGATGGATTTGTGGTGCTAATTCCAACACTTGACATTGACAGCAAGCATGGCCCAGCCCAACTCAGTGTCTGTATCAAATAGCAAAAAGGTTTTAAATTTAGAAAGGAAGAATTTAAGGTTACAGTCAGCCTCATCCTGTATCTCCAACTCATTTGAAATAGGAAAGAACCACCTTTTGCCTTACTCTTTTTTTCTGAGGACAGAGGAAAGGGTACCAACACCACAAAAGATGTGAGCTTTCTCTGCTCAGGAGCCAGAGGCATCAGACAGTGGAATGGTTTATCATTTCTCTCTTGCTAAGCTTACTCTTAATAACTTTTATTGATTGCTACCTTTTATTTTTGTCTCTAATCTAAAGAGACATTTCTCCTTCATACTTTTTGACTCTTCTCACCAATAAATTCCAAAGAGAGAAAGCAAAAATAAATAAAGAAATAAAATAAAGAAAAGGAATACAGTAGAATGATGTGATTTATGTTTTTTAAAAGATTATTCTGTCTAATATATGGAGCCTGGTTGAGGTACAGGGGGAATAATGGAAACAGGAAGACCAGTAGAAGCTAGGCTGTGCTAAAAAAATTGATCAGAAGTGAATCTGGGGTTTTATTTTGGAGACCAAACGCAAATAGGTGTTGGGGAAAGGGTAAAGGGAAAAACTAAGAAAAAACTTCTAGATTGTTGAGTATTCAGGTGGAAAGTGGTACAGCTTATTGAAATCAAGAAGATGAAGGGGAACATGTTGAGTATGTAAATGGAATTTTCTTTTCTGAACATGTATAGTTGATATGTTTATTAGATATAGAAATAGAAATGTCAACTGGAGATAAAGATAGAAATTCATCAGCATGTTGCATTTTTCAGTGTACTTCCCTCTCTGTCTCTGCCAGGAAAAGGGTAGATTGGGTCTGCTTTTTTTGTACAGTGATTCCCTCTCAAAATTATGTGTTCAAAGAATATAATCATACCAGATAGAAAAAAAAAGGAGGATGGCTTGCAGAGTTGTTTTGGTGGCAGTTAGATAATAAAGAGAAGGAAGGACATAAGGTGGCTCCCAAAGTAGTACCATTAGTTAATTTGTGAAAATAGGGGTGTGGTAATTTGTATTTTGGTCCCAATTCTTCATCCTTGTGTATATTAGACCCTTTGCCATGTGTCATTATAATGGCCTGCCATAGTGGTGTGCATATATCTGCTCCTTGATGGTGAGTTTCATCATGTGACCAGCTGGGGTGTGAGCAGATGTTATTTGAAGAGAAGCTTGAAAAAGCTCTTCCATAATTGGGCTTCCATTCTTCTGCATCTGCTATCATCATGAGCAGGACATGGTTGGTGTGGCCCACTGGAAGATAAAATACATTTTATGCAAAGGCAGGACACCCCAGCTGGCCAAACTAAATCATGTAATAGCCAGTCAACCCTCAGACATTTGAGCAAATCCAACCAAGGTCAACATCTAGCCAACTTCCACTGCTCCCAGTCATGTGAGCAATAAACACTTATTTTGTAAGTCACTGAAGTTTTACCATTCTGACGCTACATAATTGATACAAGGAAGAACAGGATGGAATAGAGGCAAGGATTAGTCTGATTTTTTGACATGTTGCATTTGAGATGGCTAGTGGCCACTGGATGTAGGACTCAACAGCCGCTTAAGTTCTGTGAATTATCAGCATAGACATAGTCAACATATAAGTATGGATAAGATTACCCAAGGAATTATATATAGAATGAAAGGAGAAAATTCTGATGATGGCACCCTAAGAAAGACCTGCTTTAGAAGGAACCATTGTGACTGAGAAGGAATGCTCAGCAGTATCTGGGAGAACCAGAGAAGAGTGGTGATGTGAAAACAGGAGACACTCATAAATGCAGAGAACCAACTGATGGTTGCCAAAGGGGAGGGGTGTTGGGGGACTGGGTGGAAAAGGTGAAGGGAATGAGAAGTACAGATTGGTAGTTATAAATAGTCACGGGATGTAAAGTACAGCATAGGGAATATAGCCAATAATATTGTTAGAATTGCCAAATGCCAAGAGAGGTAAAGTAGACATCTTTATACTCATTTTACAAATGAGTAGGTTTGGATAGGTTAATTAAGTTTGCCACGTATGATCATACCAATTAGTAAATAACAGTAAGGGAACTAGAACCTAGGCCTTTTGATTATTTTTAACCCAAGGTGTTATCATTTTTATCATGTTGTCGTTCTTTAGTGCAGTGGTTCTCAACCTTCTGGCCCTTTAAATACAGTTCCTCATGTTGTGACCCAATCATAAAATTATTTTCGTTGCTACTTCATAACTGTAATGTTGCTACTGTTATGAATCATAATGTAAATATCTGATATGCAGGATGATCTTAGGCGACCCCTGTGAAAGGGTCGTTTGACCGCCAAAGGGGTCGCGACCCACAGGTTGAGAACCGCTGCTTTAGTGTGTACTTCTGATGTAAATATATTATTAAAGTGATTGTAAAATATCGTTTACATATAAAATGTTAAGACAAGTGATAAAATTTTAACATTTAGAATTATATGAATATTAAAAATAGATATATAATTGGGCTTCCACTGAGATTATAATTTTGTTATGTTATTGAATGTTTCCTTCCATTATACATCAATTTTCCTATATCTGATAAATGTGTTTATGTTTTGATTTCCTACATGCACTATGGATAGAAAAATGACTTTCCTCTCATGTTGAGTATCATGAATTAATAATAGTAATGTTGAAATATTTTACAGAATGAACTTCATGAGCTAGAAAAACAAATAGCAACTGTTTCTGCAGAAACTAAAGAAACAGAAAGGCTAATTTATCAGCAAGATGTTGCCATAGAGAATAGCAAACTTCAGTGTGAAAACCTGGAAACACAAATCAAATCCTTACATACAGAAAATGTAAAGCTTAAATTTGATATAGAAGCAGCCCAAGAAGATTTCAAGGAACACGTGATAAAATATAATGAATACTATGCAAAAATTAAAGTGCATAAAGATAGCTTGGGGGAGGAAGAAAGCAAATGGCCATTTATGATTGAACTACGTGAAAAACAAGATCTTGTTAAAAAACTGAAGATAATGAAAGAGGAACTTAGGCAAGATCTCCAGAATCCAGAAGGAAACCGGATGAAACAAGTACAGGTTTGAAATATCACTTATTAAAACTTTTTCTATTCTTTTTTTCTTCTTTTTTAAATCCTCACCTGAGGACATGCTTAGGGAGTGGGGGGGGGGGGGGGGGAGAGAGAGAGAGAGAGAGAGAGAGCGAGCAATTGCCTTCCTGCCTTCCTACATGCCCCAACCAGAAATTGAACCTGCAACCAAGATATGTGCCCTGAGTGGGAATCGAACTGGCAGCTTTTCTCTGCACAGGATGATGTTCAACCAACTGAACCACTCAGGCTGAGCTATTCTCTTTTTTCATGTACACTTATTAAGTGATAAATTTATCATTAACTTAATCAAGTACCCATGGCTGCTCTAATGAAATTCAGAAACTATTTTCACAACTTTAAAAAACTTGGATAAGCACATGAGTTATGTAACAACTATGCCACATGTGCAAATGCATAAACAAACATCCCCAAATTCCATGTGGACTAATACAAATGCATGGTAAAACAAAATCACAGTGAACAATTAATACATTTGTTGCAGAAAGTGTAACTCACAGAAATGTTGAAGCCCTAGCTTCTAAGCTAATGGATCCAGACCAATCCAAGGCAATTTAGTATGCTTAATGCTGTTTTGCAAATAATATGAATTAATAATTGCAGCTTACACATTTTTCTATTTCTTTTACTATTCTTTGAAGACAGTGGGAGAGACAAACTTAAAATATCTATTATGTCTTGCTAGAGACTTACAAGTATCCTTTACACTGTTGCCGGACAATTGCCACTATAATTACCACTATCCTTTACGTGTTATTCCATTTGGATTTTCTAAATGCTCAAACATAATTTTTGTTTATTTGTTTGTATTGTAGTTTTGTTTTTATTATTTGTTCCTATAGAAGGTAATATTCTAATTCTATTTATCAAAAAGAATTATTATGGCTAGTTTTATTAAATTATAGAAACACTGAAAATCTTGGCTTTATATTGATCATTCACGGTTTGACTTGTATATATTAAATTTTATAAACATACAGGAAGACATTACAAAGCTAAAGGACAAAATCACAACTACAAAAGAATCTATCATTGAAAAAACTTGTTTTCTTGAGGAAGAAAATAAGACACATGAAAAATTAAGAAAAGAAATAGAGGTAAGTCTTGATCACCTGGATTTCAATGTTTTATGGAATCTTTTCTTAAACTTACATTATTTTCATATTTTCCACAGTTTATTCTCAATCCCCAAATAGCTAAAGAACTACATAAAGCATTAGAAAAGTCCAACACATCCTATATAATAAAAGCCTAATATGCTAAGTGTTCGGTCATCCAGTCGTCCATTCAACCAATCAAAGCATAATATGCTAATGATATGCTAAGGCCGCTCAACCACTCACTATGATGTGCACTGACCACCAGGGGGCAGATGCTCAAAGCAGGAGCTGTCCCCAGCCTGCAGGCCTCGATCACCCGATTGGGACCTGCTGGCCAACCTCCTGGTCCTTCCCCCTGGCCAGCAGGCTCCTATCACCCAATGGAGAATGGGGAGCCAGGGGTGGGTGGCAGCAGACATGGGCGGCACCAGGCCAAGGCAGGTGTGAGCAAGCAGGGCCCTGATTGCCCAACCAGTTGCCCTACATGCAGAGGGCAACCAGTGTCAGTGGTGGGGGGCAGGGCCGGCTGCCGGAAATTGGGGAAGATTGGCCCTGATTGCAGGCCAGGCCTATGGACCCTACCCAGGCACGATTTTCATGCACTGGGCCCCTAGTTAATAGATAATTAGAGATAACTCCCTCATTCAAAGGTATTGAAATATGAATCTATTTAGACAAAGCAAGCACTCACTCCTATTTCAATCTGTCCTAAAATTATTCCAAATCTAATTCCATCAACAACCTGGCACCCAATTAATGGCTAGAAAACAGGCTATTGAGTCATAAAAGATGACCTTTCCTAGATATACATCAGTGACTCCTCAAAATAGAGGAAAAAACAATGGAAGTCAGTACTACAAACCCCTCTGACTTCATATTTGCAATTATTGAGTCTAATTTTAAAAATTGATATACAAAATTAAAAGTGAGACCAAATTTGGGATACCACTAGTAGACTTCTGTAGTCACTATTGTTTAGATCAGCCGTGGGCAAACTACGGCCCGTTTGAAATGAATAAAACTTAAAAAAAAAAGACCGTACCCTTTTATGTAATGATGTTTACTTTGAATTTATATTAGTTCACACAAACACTCCATCCTTGCTTTTGTTCTGGCCCTCTGGTCCAGTTTAAGAACCCATTGTGGCCCTTGAGTCAAAAAGTTTGCCCACCCCTGGTTTAGATGAATGAAAATTAAAATGGAGAAGAATATGTTGTTAAGCTCAAATAAATAATTTTCACTTTTAAGGTATTAATTTGTAAAATAAAAAGATACATATCTTTAACTTGTTTGTGACTAATTTGATACAATTAATAAGCATCTGAGTTACCATGGCCTGGTGGCTCAGTTGGTTAGAGCATCATCCCAAAAGGTTGCAGGTTTGATTCCCGGTAAGGCACATACCTCGGTTGTGGATTCAATCCCCAGCTTGGGAGCCTTCAGAGGCAACGGATCAATGTTTCTCTCTCACATCATTGTTTCTCTCTCCCCTTTCCTCTCTCTATAAAATCAATAATAATACAAAAACATATTCTTGGATGAGGATAAAAAAGTCTGTATATTTATACTATAATAAAAATATTTAACCATACTCTTTAAATAGTGGAAGCAAATAGAAGTTGCGTCACATACAGATGACAGCAAGTGAGCACCAAGTCTTTTAGTGCAGTATATTCTCCATGTTAAAACAATGACATTGTGTGTTTGTTACATATATGGAGAAATTGTGAACAATACAGAATTTAGCAATATATTTCACAAAATGTTCTTCTCAAAATAGGATAGCACTTTGATTTACAAAACTGTCTCATTTTATTTATGTATTCACTCATCAATTCATTCAACATATTTATTGAGTTCATACTATGTGCCAATTACTCTTTTAAGTGCTTACAATAGAGCAGGGGTCCTCAAACTATGGCCCGCGGACCACATGCAAATACAAATATTGTATTTGTTCCTGTTTTGTTTTTTTACTTCAAAATACAATATGTGCAGTGTGCATAGGAATCTGTTCATAGTTTTTTTTAAAACTATAGTCCGGCCCTCCAACGGTCTGAGGGACAGTGAACTGGCCCCCTGTTTAAAAAGTTTGAGGACCCCTGCAATAGAATATCGAACAAAATAAATTGATAAAAATCCCTGTTCTCAGGGAACTTGTGTTTTAGTTGGAGAGACAGACATAAAAAAGATATGTAAATAAGATATGTAGCATTCACTGTGGCTGGTGCTCTAGAGTCACACTAAGGGAATTTGCACATCTCTATTCTGATCTGTTGTGTATTCATTTTGTACCTTAACCATTGAAGAATTTCAGAAGAGGCTCATATGCAACCAAACACACTTATTGATTAACCAAAATTTTTTCAATTATATATATCTATATATACATACATATCAATGGATATATATCCTCTTGAATATATTCAGTGTATAAAAATATTTCAAATATAGCTTCATTATTTAATATAGTATTTCAGTTTATTCCATATTTATTTCTAATCCTTTTAAAGTCATTTTCTATTTGCCAACATACCAGCAGACCTAATTCACCAATTTGAGTAAATTATCTGAATTTGAAAAATTACCAAAAATTGAAAACTTAAAAGTTGCATTAAGTTTATAGCAATTTATGTGAAGTGTTAGTTACAAGTTTTCACTTTGCTTTTATAACAATATTTTGGAACGCTTTGAGTGTCTGTCCCAGTTCCCCTGCTTGCTGCAGAACCGTGCCTCAATACAATTGCTTTCCTTTGTAATCCTGTATGTTTTGTTTTATGCATTTAAAAGCATTATTCTGAGGAGTCTGTAGTCTTCACCATACTGTAAAAATGATCCATGGCAAAATAAATGTAAAAAAAAAAAAATCCCTGTACTAGGGAGGAGCTGGGAAAGAAAGAGGGGAAGTTTGCCTGGGGAAGAAATTGATAAGATTCAGCATGTAGTACAATCTGGGCCCCAATAACAGCTGAGAGAGAGAGAAAAGGGAGTCAGGTCAGGGACAAAAATTCAGAGTCTTGTCTCCCAGGCTATAAATTTACTTTTGACAGGTTATTTTGATTAATTTGGTGAATTGGTGTTTTGACAAATTGACCCCTATTTAAGTTGACTTAGAACCACCCACCAGACTTACTAGAGCATTCTCTAATAGATGTAAGAATGAAGTGAAAAGTTCTCAGCACCATTATTCTATCAACTGGTTTGAACATATATGCATATATGCATAAACCATGGACACAGACAATAGTGCAGTGAAGGCCTGGGTGGTGGGGCAGGAGAAGGGTAGAGGAGTTTAATGGAGGAAAGGGGGGCATCTGTAATACTTTAGACAATAAAGACAAATGTAAAAAAATAATAAAAGTGGGTGTTTTACTACAATGAAATACCACTTCACACCCACTAAATGGCTATGATAAAAAAGACAGATAAGTATTTTCAAGGATGTGAAGAAATTCAAACCCTCACATATTGATCATGGGAATGTAAAAATGGAAAACAGTCTGTCAGTTCCTCAAATGGTTAAATATAGAGTTACCATATGACCCAGTAATTTCACTCCTAGGTATAAACCCCAGAGAAATGAAAACATGACCACACAAAAACTTGTACATGAATGTTCATAGCAGTATTATTCATAATAAACAAAAAGTGGCCAGAAGTGAAATACTCATTAACTGATAAAATGGGTAAGTAAGATGTAGTATATTATGCAATATTATTTGGCAATAAAAGGGAATGGAGTACTGATGTATGCTAAAACATGGATGGCCCTAAAAACATTATGCTAAGTGAGAGAAGCCAGTCACAAAGACCACATATTATATGATTCCACTTTATAAAATGTCCAGAATAGGCAAATCTATATAAAGAGAAAGTAGATTAGTAGTTGCCTAGTGCTAAGGGTCGGATGGGGAAATGGAGAGTCACTATTAATGGGTACCAGATTTCATTTTGGGCTAATGAAAATGTTCTAAAATTGATTGTGGAGATAGCTACACAACCCTGTGAATATACTAAAATCCATTAAATGGTACAGTTTAAAGGGTGGATTGTATGGTATGTCAACAAAACTGTTTAAAAAAAGTTATTTGTAGAGCCAACACTAATCTCAGGAATTATGATGACGTTTTTGCTTTCTTGTGCCTGGGCACCAAAACCCTTATACTTTCACCATGCTTCATTGCCTTCCAGTGTCGCATTGTCTGGCTCAACATACACAATGATCTACTTACTGACAAGGAATTGGACATTATATAGAACTTTTAGGTCAATTAATCTGTTTCAGTGAACAACTAGATACAGAAAAAAAATTACTCTTAACTGGTAACTGCTTAATAAGTAGAAAGCACTTCATCACAGATGTTTTACTTGGATTCAAATCTCAAACATCATCACTTGCTTATTCTGAAACATTGGTCAAATCACTTAATCTCTTTATCTTTTGTTTCCTTTTACAAAAATGGGTATCATAATATGCACATCATAAGGTGTAATGAGAATTTAATTATTTGTAAAAGGCTCTCAGCACACTATCTAACATATAATAAGTGTCAAGTAAAGCCCTGTTGATGTGTTTTCTTCTTTTCATAGGTACAAAATAAGAGATATGGTGCAATTCTTAAGCGTTTGCATTGTCAGCTGAACAAGCTTCAGTCAAATAGAAAGCAATGGCAGTGGAACATTCAACAACTAGAAAAAACTGCAGCTGAACTAAGAAAATGCATTGCAATGAAAGATTAACATGGCCGTAGGACAATGTAGAGCACAGAGTATTGCCACAAAAATTACAGGCAAGAATGTTGAGAAATCATTCAAATTCTTGTTTCTAATTAATTAATTTTTATTGAAGTATAGTTGACAGACAATATTATATTTGTTTCAGGTGTGCAACACAGTGATTCTATATTTATATATCTTACCAATGAGCTTCCACTGTCAGAGGTCTGTCCTAATGGCAGATATATTTATCTTTTTTTAATTAGTCCTTCCAACCCTACAATTGATAGCAGTAAAAAGACAATAGGAATGCTTACAGAAGAATAGTAGATGATTCCATGAACATTTTTCATGTATAAGATGTATTGTACTCATGAATGCCTGTTTATAAATTGTTGCCTTCACTATTATTTGAAGTAAAAATTTAGAAGAAAAGAAACTCTTGAATTTACAATGATTTAAATTGTTAAGATATTTAAATGGTTATCTGTTTCAAACTTTATTAAAACTTGTTTTTTTACTACTGCCTTCACAGCAGTCCATAAATATTAACATTTACAATAATATTATATGTTCAGTGCCTCAGGTATGGTTCTTAGTTTTTCTTCTTCATTCAGAAACTGGCAATCATTTTTCTTTGTTATTAAATAACGTATTTTTAGAGTGTTGCAAAGCATAATTTTTTTTGTTCATGCTTCTGTCTATAAATTATTTATTACTATTCTATGACTAAAATAACATTGTGTAAAGTAAACTTATAAGCTCTTTAAAAATGTAAACCATTATAGACAAATGTTTTTATTTTTTATTTTTATTGAAAGGCAAATACTATGTTCATGGCAAAAATCAAAATTTAATTTGTCCCTTGTAAGATGAAAGTGCTCCTTCTCATGGTCCTATTGAGTAAAATTTTTAGGAACAAAAATAAAATATTAATTATTAAGTACATGGTTTTTATTGTTTTAAGAAATTTTATTTTTCAATTAGAGTTTACATTCTGTGTTATTTTATATGAGTTTCAGGTGTATAGCATAGTGATTAAATAATCATATACTTTCCAAAGTGTTCCCCTCTCTATATTTTCAGTATCCTGGAACCATACATAGTTATCTCAAGATTATTGACTACTAGAGGCCTGGTGCATAAAATTCATGCACGGGTAGGGGACCTATGTCTGGCCGGCGATGAGGGCTGATCTGTGGGGCAACCGGCGGGGCGATCAGGAACCTATGTCTGGCTGGCGATGAGGACTGATCTGTGGGGCAACTGGCGGGCGATCAGGAGACCCCTGCTGGCACCTGCCTTGGTGGGCCTGGTGCTGCCTGCTTGCCAGCCCCACCCCCCAACCACCCATCTGCCGCTGCTGGTTGCCTCCCTCTGCAGAAGGCAACCAGCAAGGCAATTGGGGGGTGACGCCAGCCTAGTTGCCAGCTGGCCCCACCCCCTGCTGCTGCCTGCTCGCCAGCTGGCCCCACCCCCCCACCACCACCGCCAGTCATCTCCCTCTGCGGGGCCACCAGCAGGGTGATCAGGGGGCCCCGCTGGCACCTGCCTTGGCTGAACATATGATTTTCATATATTTGCTTTAGGATTTAATTATTTCAAGTCAACATCATTAAAATGATACCAAGGATATATAGAAGCCACATTGAGACTGGTAGGAAGGGCAGAAACATGAAAAGGGCTCACCCTGCTTCCACAGGTGGTGACAGATTTTGAAGGGATAGCTCAGTGGCAAAGGTTCCCCATGAAGAGTGTAGGGTCTCAACCCCATGCCAGCCACTCCAGCTCAGAGCACCAGAGCTGGGAAGAAACACCCAGATATATCTGGCTGTGAAAACAGTGGGGATTCTGTCCACCAGGGACAGCTGAGAGCCTACTAGAGATCAGGCACTTCCTTAAAGGGACAGCACACAAAATCTCTTTTGTAGTCACTCACCCTGGGCTCCAGAAGAGAGAGGGCAGAGGGGCCTAGAGTTTTGTGAAGAGAGACTGGGGTTTGTGTCTCCAGGGAGAGTGTGGAAGGGACCATGGCTAGCATCCTTATTCTGAGTCCCTCTCCCACACCACAGATGCCATCTTTCTTGGGTGAAAGACTCCTCTCCACGCAGCATCAGCATGAGGGGTTGCAACAGCCCCACCCTCCAAACTCCCTGTGGCCCCACCCTGTGAAGCTTCCCTATGAAGACTGGAAGTAATAGCAGATCTATCTAACACATAGAAACAAACATGAAGAGGCAGCCAAAGTGGGGAGACAAAGAAACATGCCCCAAATAGAAGAATAGAAGAAATCTCAAGGAAAATAGCGAAATAAAATGGAGACAAGCAATTTACCAGATATAGAGTTTAAAGGTTATAAGAATGTGCAAAGAACTTAGGAGAAGAATGGATGAAATCAATGAGAACTTAAAGAGATAGTAAACTTAAGAAGGACATAGAAACCATGAAACAGAACCAGTCAGAAATGAAGAATATAATATCTGAAATGAAAAATACACTAGAAGGAATAACAGTAGGTTGGGTGAGCAGAAGATTGAGTCAGTAATTTGGAAGATAAGGTAGAAGGAAACACCCAATCAGAGCAACAACAACAAAATAAATTTTAAAAAGTGAAGGTAGGTTAAGTGTCCTTTGGGACAACATGAAACATAACAACATCCACATCATAGGGGTACCAAGAGAAAAGAGAGAACAAAGGATCGAGAACCTATTTGAAGAAATAGTAACTGAAAATTTCCCTAACTTGGTTAAAAGACACACAAGCCTAAAAAGCACAGAGAGCCTTAAACAAGATGAACACAAAGAGGCCCACACCAAGACACATCATAAATAAAAATGCAAAAGTAAAAGACAAAGAGAGAATCTTAAAAGCAGCAAGAGAAAGACAGTTAACTACAAGGGAGCTCCCATTAGACTGTCAGTTGATTTCTCAATAGAAATATTTTGGACCAGAAGGGATTGGCACAATATATTCAAAGTGATGAAAAGCAAGGACCTACTGCTAAAACTACTCTACCTAGCAATGCTATCATTTAGAACCAAAAACATTAAAAGAGCTTCCCAGACAAGAAAAAGCTAAAGAAGCTCATTGTCACCAAACCAGTATTATAATAAATGTTAAAGGGTCTTCTTTAAGAAGTAAAAATTTAAAAAAAATAGGATCATAGTAATAGAGAATAAAGTGGAATAAATATGTATGTATCAATAATCACTTTAAACATAAATAGCTTAAATGCTTCAATAAAAAGACATAGAAGAGGTGAATGGATATGAAAACAACTCTATATATGCTGTCTACAAGAGACTCACCTCAGAAAGAAAGACACATGCAGAGTAAAAGAGAGGAATGGAAAAAAATTATTTCATTCACATGGAAAGGAAGAAAAAAGCTGGGTTGGCAATACTTATATCTGACAAAATAATCTTTAAAACACAGGCTATAGTAAGATACAAAAAAAAAAGACACTGCATAATGATAAAGGGAGTAACCCAGCAAGAGGATATAACCCTTGTAAACATTTATGCCTCCAACATAGGAGCACCTAAATATATAAAGCAATTCTTGATAGACTTAAAAAGAGAGATTGACAGTAATACAATCGTAGTAGGGGATTTTAACACCCCATTGACATCAATGGATATTCTTCCAGACAGAAAATCAACAAGGAAAGGGTGGCCTTAAATGACACACTAGATTAGATGGATTTTTAAAAATATATTTTTATTGATTTTTTTAGAGAGAGAGAAAGGGATAGGGAAAGAGATATAGAAACATCAATAAGTTAACTCCTGCATGCCCTCTACTTGGGATCAAGCCCGCAACCCCCCGTATGTGCCCTGACTGGGAATCAAACCAGTTTTTGGGAGATTAGGAAGTCATGCACTGAGAACCCAAAGTGACATCCTTGAATGTTTTAGTAGCAAGCAGTACACTCATAAGACCATGGAGATATTGCTGACACTCTGAGAGATACAATGAATTTGTTGGACAGAAGATCTCAGCAGAAGTCTGTGCAAGTAGAAGATCTGTTCAGCACAGCAGTGGTTGGGTCCATGCTGTCTGCTACCTTCCAAGCATTGAGTCTCGTTTTCCCAGGATAATGTGAGCCAAGTCCTTGATATCCTCAAAAGGACATCAAGGTCAGAATAGTGAAAATGCTTATATTTGTTTTAGAAGATTCTTCTGAGCACAGCGAGGCTTGGTGCCTTGGGATCGAAGTCTGTGTGTATAGCAGCCAGTAACTGAGCAGCAGTTGGACTACTCATCCTTGATTCAGGGCCAAGGCAATCTGGCTTAGTCTCTGTACTTCCTTTGGGAAAAGGCCAGGAATCACCACCTTGGTACTAATGAGAAGGCTTTGTGAGTAAACTAGACATCCCAGAGAAAAGCAGACATAAAAACAAAGGGGAAGGTTCTGAGATACTTCTTAAAAGCCCCTGGATTCTGCAGGTCCTGCTCTTTTGTCCCTCTTGGCCCAGGAGAGCCCATGCCTTGGAGACTCTCAAAGAGAGGTATGTTGAGCATTGTTTTCTCTGCTCAAGAGGCAGTTATAGTGCTGACCACCAGGCTTCCTGAGTCCAGTGGGTTCAGCTGGAACAACTTGCCTCTTGTTGCCTTTTTCCAGTTCCAGCAAGATGTGTGCCACTTATTATTAGAATCCCTCCCTAATATCTAATCTGGTCAGTGGTGGGATGTTTCATCATAGCTCTTGCTTCAGTAAATGTGCCCTGAGAACGTGAAATGTGCCAGTACTATAATGTTCTTGCCCTGTAAGCACTCAGAAAAACAAAATGGACAAGTCCACTTAATAAAAGCAAATAAAACAACCTAACTTTACACTTAAAGGGACTAGAAAAAGAACAAGCAAAGCCCAAAGTGACAAGAAGAGAAGAAATAATAAAGATCAGAGTGGAAATAAATGAAATAGAGTCTAAAAAACAATACAAAAGTCAATGAAACCGGCCATCTTGGGAAACAGAGCTGCTTGAGACTAGGATCGCAATACAAAAGTCAATGAAACCAAGAACCAGAGCTAGTTCTTTGAAAATATAAACAAGATTTATAAACCTCTAACCAGACTCATCACAAAAAAGAGAGAGAAGACCCAAATAAATAAAATAAGAAATGAGAGAGAAGTAACAACTGACACCACAGAAATACAAAGAATTATAAGAAAATATGCCAACAAATTGGACAATCTGGAAAAAAAAGTGGATAAATACCAAGCACCTTAATATTGAATGTAAACTGTAATTGGAAAAAATGTTTTTAATTAAAGTAAGATATAAAGAAAATAGGTATAATCTGCTTAAGATAATGTTCCCTATTTGAGAAAGTAATTTTTAGCCTACTTTTCTAAAATATCCATGTTAATAGATGTATCTATTTTAAATTTTGTGACATTTGAAAGAATTATTTGAAAGAGAAAACTTTTTTTCTGAACTTGCTCTTGAAAACCAATTCAGGTGATGGAGGTTTTCACATTAACCAAGAACTAACACTTAATATATACTCAAGTCTGATCATGTATTTAGTGTATCTGATATTTCAACATGGTCACAAATCTGATAGAAAATCAAAGTACTTTTAAAATTTCTCTGTAACTGAACCTAGCTTAGAATATGAACTCTTCTGCTTAATGGCCTTTCTCAATATGCTTTTGGTTTAAAAAATCATCTCTTTTTGGAAACTACTCATTTCAAAATTACCCTTATTTTCCTCATTTTCTTCTTGAAAGAAGTCTAAGTTCCTAGGGGATTTATATTGCTTTGTCATCAGTAGAAGTGTCCTGGTCCAAGTGCTATTTTCCTACCTTACTGGCCTCTGCATAGGTGTAATCCATTCTTCTTCATCTTAACTATCAAATTTTGTCCATACTATAGGGGCTGTGGTTTTCTCCAGCCAATGTGGTCAACTTCCTGATCCAA
The DNA here is from genome assembly GCF_000412655.1 of Myotis brandtii. Classification (NCBI taxonomy): domain Eukaryota; kingdom Metazoa; phylum Chordata; class Mammalia; order Chiroptera; family Vespertilionidae; genus Myotis; species Myotis brandtii. The sequence continues at coordinate 343,163 of NW_005353397.1, forward strand.
TCATAAGGCCTCTTATGGTCCTATTTAATTCTCTATTTCTGTATGTTAGCTAACTTTTCCCTCTTGAGGGCCTGTTATTTTACTCATGCCTTCTTCCTCTCTCTTCAATTTCTGGCATAAATGAGTCTTTAAAGGCTCCTAGTGCATTGGGACTCAAATTTTTTCCTCTTTCAAAATACCCAGCCTTCTGCAAAGGAAAGCTATTATTTCAAGAATATTGCTTTTACTGTAGAGTTTTTAAAAAGCCCAATATGACACTCCAAAATAATGATGACTTCTTACATCTCAGTAGTATATGTCCTGATGCAGGCCTACTAGATTCTATTACCCAAGTGATTAGGAAAATGTAACTAGTGCCAGGAAGCAGAGGGAGGAAAAATATCCCACAATTAATATAACAAAATATTACTTATAGGAAAAGTATAGCTTATCAATGTAAAGAAATTGATATCTACTTTTAAGCTGTATCTTAACCATGGAAAACACAAGATAGTACACATTAAAGCCAGTCAAATCAGCCATCATGGAATGGTCATGGTCAATATAAATGATCTATATGTTATCTGGTAGGCCATGGTTTCCCAATTGATTAATCATGTCATTTTTCAAAATGCTACAGATATGAAATAACCCTAATAATAGTAATATACTGAGCAATGATGCTCTGAAATTGTATGTATTGAATTATTTAATTGCCAGAATAATGGTGTAAGGCATGTATTATTATCCCTAATTTACAGATGGGAAAACTAAGGCTTGTACAGGTTAAGTAACTTTCTTGAGATTTTATCACAAGGCTCATCAGGGGCAGAATAGAAACCCAAAGTTCTATTTCTTTAATTACATGGTACTATAAGAAATGTGTCCAAGGGTAAGACTCAATTTACTATAAATAATAATTAATTTCTATATTCAATCAATTCTTTTCATAGAAATGCAGTGCATAACATGAATTTATTAAAAAAAGATAAATTTTATGATTAAAAGAAACAAAAACAGGGGGTTCCTCATGAAAGGAGCTTGTAAAATACTGAACAGGCTAAAAATCAACAACTCTTCTTGGATCCCTAAGAGAGGTGAGGACAGAGAGCAAACTGCTGCCCCCAAGATTGGAAAGACAGACAGGTGAATACAGGGAGTCACTGCTGAGATCAGAGCAGGGACTCACAGGTAGAACTCACCATGGGAACCAGTGGCAGGATAAGAAAACCTCAACTGTAATTGATGAATTTCTGAAGGTGCAGTGTGGACAACTATGAGAGTTAAAACAATATTGAGCTTTACCGTCAAGTTATAATTATATAGAATTCTCCTCAGAAACCATGCAAGAAGAGAATAGAGTGAAATGTTTAAAGTCTTAAGAGAAAAAAAACCCATCAACCTAAAATTCTGTACCCTATGAAATTTTCTTTCAAAAGGAAAAGAGAAATAAAGATTTTTCAGACAAATTGAGAGCATTTGTTGCCAGTAGATATGCCTTATAAGAAATGCTTAAAGGAGTTCTTTAGAGAGAAGAAAATAATGTAGATAGGAAAGTTGGGTCTACATAAACTAAGAAAGAATATAAAAAAAGAAATAAGTGAAATTCAAATAAAAGCTTTCATTTTTCTTATTATTTTTTAAAAATATTATTTTATTATTTAGAGTATTACAGATGCCCCCCATTTTCCCTCCTTTGCCCCCCTTTACCCATCTCCCTCCCAACCCCAGGCCTTCACCTGTCTATTGTCTGTGTCCATGGACTATGCATATCCTATCTAATAAAAGAGAAACATGATAATTAGCCGTACATCCGCTACCCTTCCCATTGGCTAATCAGGGCGATATGCAAATTAACTGCCAGCCAAGATGGCGGC
>NW_005353397.1:346983-354562 GCF_000412655.1 Myotis brandtii
GTCCCGCCTTTGGCCTCGATCAGGGTGGGCTGGCTGGCCAACCTCCCACGGTCCCTCTCCCCAGCTGGCTTGCCTACCCTGATCGGGAGCAATCTCTTCCTGTTCTCCTTCCCACTTTCCCTCTGAGATCTGTCAGTCTGTTTCATGCTTCCATGTCTGTGGTCCTATCTTGTTCATCAGTTCTTTTTCTTATTTAAGTTAACAGATACTTTTATTATTGTTCAAGAATAATAAAAATAGAAACACTCTATTTGATTATGTTTAATTATATATACATCTTATACATATATACATACACATATATACATCTTATACATATATACATATACTTATGAATGCTTATACAGAAGTAAAAGGAATGACAGCAATGATACAAAGGATAGAAGGAAAGAATTAGAATTATTTTGTTATTATATTATAAAGTACTCACACTACCTGTGAGGTGTTATAGTGTTATTTGAAAGTGGACTTGGACTAGTGTGAATGTTTACTATAAACTCTAGAACCACCACTAAAAAAAGAAGTAAAAAGAAGTGTAACTGATATTCTCCAAGGAGAAAAAAATGGAATAATATAAAATGCTTGATTAAAACCACAAAGAGTGGAAGACAAAATTAGGAACAAAAGACAATGACAAGTTTAAAATAGTGGCAAATATGATAGATATTAATCTAACTATATCCATAATTATTTTGAATGTCAGTGATCTGAATGCACCAATCAATAAACACACTGTCAGAGTAGATAAAAAACCTACAAGACATCCACTCTAAATATAAAGACACACAAACATTAAAAGTAAATGGATAGAGAAAATATTTCATAATAACACTAATCGAAACAAGAGGAGCTCTACTCATTTCAGACAGGCCAGACTTCAAAGTAAAAAAGTTTTCAAAGATAAATACCTATATTACAACAGAGAGTCAAATTATTGGGGCAACAACTGATTGAACTGCCAAGGAGAATTAGATGAGCCCACTATTATAGTTGCAGACTTCAACTATCTTTTTATCAGAAATGGGTCTATATAAACTAAGAAAGAACATAGAAGAAGAAAATAGCAGGCAGAAAATCAGTAAGGACAAGAACATATGTAACAATACCATCAATCAACTAGATATAATTGACATTTATAAATTACATCATCCAACAACAGAAGAACACACATTTTTGTCAAGCTCACTTGAAGCATTCAAAAAAATAGATGACATTCTGAGCCATAAAGTACCTAAACAAATTTAAAAATTAAATATGGAACTGCCATTTGACCCAATGTTCCTACTTCTGGGAATATATCCTAAGAATTCCAAAACATCAATCTAAAAGAATATATGTACTCCTATGTTTATAGCAGTGTAATTAACAATAGCTAAGATCTAGAAAAAGTCCAAGTACCCATCAGTAGATGAGTGGATAAAAAAGTTATGGTACATTTACACTATGGAATATTATGCAGCAATAAAAAAGAAGAATCTCTTACCCTTTGAAACAGCATGGAAGGACTTGGAGAGTATTATGCTAAGTGAAATAAGCCAGTCGGAAAAATACAAGTATCACATAATCTCACTCATATGTGGAATCTAAAGAACAAAATAAACGGTTGAACAAAATAGATCCAAGACATAGAAGCATGGAACAGACTGAAGAATCTTAGAAGGAAGGTGGGGTGGGTGGGTGGGTAGGCAGGTGGGAGATATCAACCAAAGAACTTATATGCATATATGCATAACCCATGGACACAGACAACAGGGTGGTGAAGGCCTGGGGCGAGGGGCGGGTGCGGGCTAGAGGGGAAAAGAGTCTATAATACTTTAAAAAATAAAGATAAGTTTAAAAATCATTTAAAAGAATAGAAACCATAAATTGTTTTCTGTAAGACTACAGTGAAATTAAACTAAAAATCAATAACAATAAAAAAACTGGAAAATCCCCAAATAGGTGGAGATTAAACAAACCATTTTTTAAATAGCACATTGATTAAAAAAGAAATCTCAAGAGAAATTAAACAAAAAAAACATTTTGAACTAATTAACAATGAAAACACAACTTACCAAAATTTGTAGGATGCAGTGAAAGCAGTGCTAAGAGGGAAAGTTATAGTGTTGAATGCATATACTAGAAAAGAAGAACGATCTACAATTAATCATTTAAGTTTCCACATTAGGAATCCAGAGAAAAAAGAAAGTTAAATCCAAAGTATGTGGAAGAAAAAAAGAATTATAGCATAAATAAATACAATTGAAAATGGAGTACTAATAGAGAAAATCAACAAAATCAAAACCTGATTCTTTGAAGAGATCAATAAAATCAATAAACCTCTAGCCAGGCTTATTTAAAAAAAATGAGAGAGAGAGAGAGGATACCAATTACAAACACCAAAAATTAAAAAGAGGATATAACTTGATCATTATATGAGGACAGCATTACCCTAATACCAAAATCAGACAGAGACATTACAAAAAAAAAAAAACACTACAGACCAATATCTCTCATGAACACTGATGTAAAAATCCTCAACAAAATATTGCAAATAAAATGCAAAAAAGTAAAATAGAATTATGTACCATGACCAAGTGAGGTTTACTCCAGGTATTCTATGCTGGTTCAACATCTGAAAATCAATTAATGTAATCCACATCTATAGACTTAAAAAATAAAATCATATGGTCATTTCAATAGATGCATATTAATATTCTGACAAAATCCAACATGCATTCGTGATAATATCTCTAGGCAAAGTAAGAATAGAGGGAAACTTTCTCAATGTGATAAAGACTATCAACTAAGAACCTACAGCTAACATCATAGGTAATGGTAAAAACCTCTAAGCATTCCTATTAAGATCAGGTATTAGACAAGGATGTCCCCTCTCACCAGTCTTTAAAACATTATACTGGAAGTCCTTGATGATGCAATAAAGAAAACAAAAACATATATGGTTTGGGAGGGAAGATATAAAGCTATTGCAGATGCCATGATCATGTAGGTAGAATATCCAAAAGAATCAATAAAAAACTCCCGAGACCAATAAGCAATTATAGCAAAGTTACAGGATATAAGGTTAGTATAAAAATAAAAAGTCAACTGCTTTCCTATATACCAGCAATGATCAATTGAAATTTGAAATTAAAAACACAATGCCATTTACATTAGCACCTCAAAAATGAAATAGCTATAAATATAACAAAATATATGCAAGATCTTTATAAGGGAAATTACAAAACTCTGATAAAAGAAATCAAAAGAAGAACTAAGTAAATGGAGAGATATTTTATGTTCATGGATAGGAAAACTCAATATTGCAAAGATGTTAGTTCTTCCTAACTTTAAATATAGATTCAGTGAAATCCCAATAAAAACCCCAGCAAGTTATTTTATGGATATTGACAAACTGATTCTAAAGTTTATGGGAAGAGGCAAAAGACCAGAATAGTCATCACAATATTGAAGAAGAACCAAGTTGGAGAACTGATGCTATTTGACATGAAGACTTACTATAAAGTAACAGTAACCAAGATAGTATGGTATCTATATAAAAAGGCTAAATGACCATCTGACCGTCTGACCAGTAGCTATGATGTGCACTGACCACCAGGGGGCAGACGCTCAACACAGGCGCTGCTGAGCTGTGGTGATTTGGTAACTGCAGTTCTCAAGTGACACACCTGGAACCAGAGAGGAGGGAGCCCGATTCTGGGGTGCGTCACCCAAGAACTGCTCTCTTGCAATCCAGGACCCCTTGGGGGATGTCAGAGAACCAGTTTCAGCCCAATCCCTACAGGCCAGGCCAAGGGACCCCACCTGCCGGAGGGACCCTGCTCACTCTGCAGACGGCCTTCAAGCTGCAGTGCCCCAGGTGCAGCCAGCCAGGGAGGGACCATGAGAGGTGGGCTCCAGGGCCTGACGGGCCAGTCCCACTCCACCACCCACTTTCTAATTAATTTCCTTTCAATGTGCACAAATCTGTGCACTGGGGCACTAGTTGTAAAATAATAGAAAGGTCAATAGAACAAAATAGCGAATCCAGAAATAGTGCTATATAAATATAATCACTGTTCTTTGACAAAGGAGCAAAGGCAATACAATGTAGTAAAGACAGTTCTTACAAAAAATGGTGCTGGAACAACTGGACACCCATATGCAAATAAATGAATCTAGACACAGAAAATTCACAAAAATTGACTCAAAGTGAATTAAAAATTAACTCATTTGTAAAATGCAAAACTAAAAAACTCCGGTAAGATAACATAGAAAGCCTGCATGACCTTAGATATGATTATGTCTTTTTAAATATAACACTGAAGGCACAATACATGAAATAAATAATTTACAAGCTCAGCTTCATTAAAATTAAAAATTTCTGCTCTGTAAAATACACAGTTAAGAGAATAAGACAAGCCACAAAATGGAAGAAAATATTTGCAAAAGACACATCTGATAAGAACTATTATTCAAAATAGGCAAATAACTCTTAAAACTCAATGGTAAGAAGACAACCAGATTAAAAAAGAGGGAAAGACCTGAACAGACACCTCACCAAAAAAGATATACCGGTAGCAAATATGCACATGAAAAGATTCTTCACATCATATGTCATCAAGTAAATTATTACAGCAATTACATACCACTGTACACCTATTAGAATTGCCCAAATCTGGAACACTGACAACACCAAAGGCTAGCGAGGATGTGGAGCAACAGGAACGCTCTCATTTATTGCTGGTGGGAGTGCAAAGTGGTACAGCCACTTTAGAAAGCAGTTTGGCAGTTTTACAAAACTAAACATACTCTTACCACATGATCCAGCAATCACACTCTTCAGTATTTATCCAAAGGAATTGAAAACTGATGTCCACCCAAAAAACACAAATGCTTATAGAAGCTTTATTCACAATTGACAAAACTTGGAAGCAACCAAGATATACTTTATTTTTTTTTAAGAATAGTTTACTGAGTTTTAGAGAGAGAGGAGAGGAGAGGGAGAGAGAGAGTGAAATATGAACATGAGATGAAACATTGATCAGCCAGCTCCTCCACACCCCCAACCAAGGACCGAGCCACAACTCAGGCATGTGCCCCGACCTGGAATCAAATTGGCAACCTTTTGGTGAATGGGATTATGCCCAACCAACTGAGCCAGGGCAAGATATTCTTTAGTAGGTGAATGGATAAATGAGCTTTGTTATAACCAGACACTAGAATATTATTTAATACTAAAAAGAAATGAGCTGTCAAGTCATGACAAAAACATGAAAAACCTTGAATGATTATTTATATTTGTATTACATATGTGAAAGAAGCCAATCTGAAAAGGCTTGTATAATTCCAACTATATGACATTCTGGAGACAGTAAAATGATTAGTGGTTGCCAGAATTGAGGGAAGTAGGGTTGAAGAAGAGATGAACAGGTGGAGCAAGGAAATTTTTAGAGCAATGAAAATGCTCTGTATGATATTATAATGATGGATAAATGTCATTATATATTTGTCCAAACCCATAAAATATACAATACCAAGAGTGAACCCTAAGGCAAACTATGGACTTGGGTTGATTGTGGTTTATCAATGTGGATTCATCCTTGGTAAAAAGAAATGTATCTCTTCGGTAAATGATGTTAATAATGGAGGAGGCTATGTATGTGTGGGTACACGGCATATATGGAAAATTTATGTACCTTCCACTCAATTCTGTCGTAAACCTACAACTTCTCTTAAAAAATTAGGTATTTTTTTAAAAATAAAAAGCACCAAATGCACAGATAATACCAAATGAGCATCAGTGTCAGTAAAATAGTTTGGTAAGGAAAGTGAAATCCTGCTATAAAAACTGCTTTAGAATCTTTTAAAGGTCACATAGGTGACTGCAATTAAAACTCTATTTTGTATCACCTTGCATTGAATATGGAATCTAATGTTCATCCATAAAAATCATTAAGGCTTATATTAATACTATGAAGGTTTGGGACCATTTTTTGATGAGTTGATTCAGCAGTTTCAGAAGAACATGTGGTTTGCAACTAAAAATGATTTGATTAGCTAGTTGCTCATATTTTCAATATTATAAATATTTTCTTTTTCATTAACTAAGCTTATGATTACTAAAGCTAATGATCAGAGGCTAAAAGTTATGTGCAAATCAAAAATAGCCTATTCTATATTTGCTTATTTGAATGTATAATGTGTTTCTAAGGGAAGAGATTTGTGTTTGCTTGTTTGTTTAACTTTTCTGTAAGAAATATGTCTTCTATATCACATTAGCTACTATGGAACACTTTCTCCTAAATGTTACTGAACTATGACCAAAATCAGGAAAAATAAATCGAAACAGAAACTAGTAGCACAATAGATTTATTCAATACATAGCTAAGAATGGGATGCCCGAAATTGCCTTTTTCTCTTCTGTAATGTTTCATTTAAATAATGGCTGTGAAATCTAGATCTTGAGAAAATAAAAATAGCATATGATTTGCTAATGACAGAGTTCCGATTATATAATCCAATGAAGACAGACATGAAGTTTTGAAACTTCAATCTCTTGATTAATGAGATGGTGTATTCCAAAAGCAAAACTAGAATTCATGTGGTAAGTAATTTTAAAAATATTCTCCAAAAAGCTTTCTTACAGAACAATCATGTCAAATTGAAATAAAACATTTAAATTACTTGCCCATATCACTCAGTCACAGAGCACATGGTAATTTAGAGGCAAGAATAATCCACAGCTAGTTTAAGATACATTTTCAAATAGTTTTTGTCCAAAATGTTGTCAAGACGTACAATCCACTTCATCTACTATCACTCATTACTCCCCATGACACTGCTTTACATAGAACAGGCTTATGTAATCCCCATGCCTGCACTGGAGAAGCTTCCTGGAGGTGTTTTCAAGGCTGTTCCTCCTTGAACCCATAGTGCTTCTGAGAGTGAGGAAGGACATGTAACGAGAATAGAGCCACAGCTGTCTCATAATTATTCACCTTACTAACTATAGATACGTTTTCTTACAGACCCTGGGAAACTGGAGGAAGGAACAAGGCTATAAAAAGATAAGATGCCTTGCCCTAACCGGTTTGGCTCAGTGGATAGAGCATAAGCCTGCGGACTCAAGGGTCCCAGGTCAAGGGCATGTACCTTGGTTGCGGGCACATCCCCAGTGGGGAGTGTGCAGGAGGCAGCTGATCGATGTTTCTCTCTCATCAATGTTTCTAACTCTCTATCCCTCTCCCTTCCTCTCTGTAAAAAATCAATAAAATATATTTTAAAAAAAAGATAAGATGCCTCAATGGGTCCATTATGCAGAAAAGAAGTACATTTTGAGAACAGACCAACGACAGGACAATCTTTGATTTGGTTGCTGTGCCTGGGCCCAGACCCCCTCTGGGAATTTGCCTCAGGAACACTCTGGTCCCAGGGACAGGCTGAGTTGTTTGCAGCACCATAGAAGATTAGCCTCCTTGTTATCAGACTTTGAGCTCCTGAAGGCCAGACTGCAGACTCTACCCTTCCTTTTCCATGTTACACTTGTAGCTGGCAGCTGCACGTAGTTATCTTCTCCCTCGTGTGTACCATATATAAC
>NW_005353397.1:354585-370173 GCF_000412655.1 Myotis brandtii
TGGGGTGGGGTGGTCAGAGCAGATTTTTGTGGGTGACTGACTGCTCTCCTATACTGCCGGCATTATTGGAATAACAGCTCATATATGATTCAACCTTGTCTCTGCTTAATTGGCCCAAGTGATGACAGGCAGCCCGGACCCTTTGGTTGTCTGGTTACACTTCTTTGTGCATATGACATGGAAAAAAAAAATAGAAAGAATGTGTGCACCTCTATGTTCATAGCAGCACACTTTACAATTGCTAAGATCTGGAAACAGCCAAAGTGCCCATCAGTACATGAGTGGATTAAAAGCTGTGCTACACTTACACCATGGAATGCTATGCAGCAGTAAAAAATAAGGATCTGTTATCCTTTGAGACAGCATGGAGGGACCTGGAGAGTATTATGCTAAGTGAAATAAGCCAGTCAGAGAAAGACAAGTATCACATGATCTCAGTCATATGTGGAATCTAATGAAAAAATAAACCGATGAACAAAATAGATCCAGAGCCATAGAAGCATGGAACAGACTGTGGAATCTCAGAGGGAAGGTGGGGGGTGGGGGAAGAGAGAAACCAAAGAACTTATATGCATATATGCATTACCCACAGACACGGACAACATGGTGATGAAGGCCTAGGGTTGGGGGATGGGGGGTTAGAAGGGGTCAATGGGGGGAAAAAGGGGACCTATGCAATACTTTCAACAATAAAGATTTAATTTAAAAAACCCACAAAAAACCCTCAGGTATATCTAATCTATAGTGATAGATATCAGAACAGCAGTTGCCTGGGGATGGGCTGTGGTGAGTAGGATTGATTGGAAGGGCACAAGAGAACTTTCAGGAGTGATGAAAATGTTCTGTATCTTAATTGGAGTGGTTGTTACACATGTGTATACAATTATCAAGACTCATAGAATTGTACACCTAACTAATATCTACGTATACATCAATTAAAAATGAAACAGACAACAAAATGTAATGAAAAAAGTCAAAGCTTAAAAAATAAAACAATAAAATAAAATGCTTCACAGAGATTAACTTCCTCAGAAACGTTGTGTAGTGGGCAAGTTCAGTACTCTGCCCAGATCTTCTCACATCTTTTTAAATTTTTTTTGAAAACTCTTCTCCCAACTGAGACACACTTTTGCTTCCAATGGCTGTCATCTAAGACTGACTATGGGGGGTTTGCTACCCTCAAAAGAACTTTGCCTGCTAAGGCAGGCTTGCTTGGCTTCTTCCTCCTTAACAGTTTAGCTTCTCTTACCAATTTCTCCTGAGAGGACTTCAGTAACAAATCACTTGCTCAGCGTCTGCTTCTGGGAAGCCCAAACTAAGTCATCTTGCAAAAAAATAATCACGTATTGAAAACTCTGTTTTCAAGAGATGACTATACTCTACTTCTGTTCTTCATTCCAGATCAATTCTACTTCCAGCAACAGCAGCAGCAGAGGAAGAAGAAGAAAAAGAAATTTAGCATCTGTGAGATCTAATCACTGTCCCATTTAGTATATAACATCACTTGTTTAAAAGTAGAAAAGCAAGCCAAAAGGCACAAACTTTATTCCAAGTTTTAGTACAACAATAAAAGTACACTATTAACTTTCAAATATAATAAATCAATCACTATTTTATATTAATTTTTTTATGTTAGTGTTCTTAGGAACTACCATGTTGCTACATATAATAAATTCATTAAATAAATCTTCATTCTGAAACCCCAAATTTAAAAGTTTCAAATATTTTTCAACTGTGTTGAGATCACATGATTTTAGGCAGATTTATTAGAAGATTCATGCAACCAGACAACAGAGGTGCTATTTGAGGAAAACATTTTGGTCGCTCTCATTCCAACTAGATGACAAAGATGAGACAGAACTCAATCATGATGCACATGCTCAGAGCCAAGAGGCTCATAACATCTTCCCAGTTCTCTCAAACCAGGTTTTCCCAACTTTCCCATTTTTTAAAAAATTAGCAATTCTCATTTTTAATCATTGTCTACCTCACCTACAGTTCAAGAACAGTAGAATCAAAGCCTATTGTAGATCAAGAGTAATTAGCTCAGAGAATGGTAAAGATAATATGGTTTTATAAGACAGAACATTGTGAAATAATAAAGTTGTATAATCTGTAATGGGATTAGAAAATTTACAGTGACTTGAAGAGTATTTATTGCTAATACTATATTATTATGTCTTTGTGATGTCCTTACTAGAGCAACATCAAAATACAAAGTGAGTAACAGTTATCAAAAACAAATATTGGTGTTGCAAAAATGATTTTATCATAGGCTAAGTAAATATAACCATTTTTGCTCTTGATCTCAAAACACTTGTAAATATTAAAGTTCCTAAACATTTGTAAACATTAAACTTTTAAACATTCAAGTTCAAAACTTGAAGCTGATATACATGGTTGGACAAAAGTAGGTTTACAGTTGCTTGTATGGAAAATGATACAATAATTAATAAACAATAATACACTCTGTACTTCGCATACTCACAGCTATAAACCTATCCCCCCCCACACTCTGCATAAATAATTAAAACTGCTGCAAATGTCATACACTTATGGTGTGGGGCCCAGCAATGGATGCATAACTGGAATATTGACTTTTATTTGGTGACACAGTCTAAAATAGAACCTGACCAGTACGGTTTAGAGCCAAAAACAGAGAACTGATAGCAAATAAAAAATTTTTATGTTCTACCTTCTCCTTGTTAGGTAGCTGCAAAAATAAATACAACGTAATTCTTTCCATCTAGAAGATCAATTCCGTTGGCAAGAGAGTCAAGTACAACATAAAACACCCTGCAATAGGAGCATAAACCAAGTCTTGTAGAAACACAAAATAGGAAGCAACTAATTCCAAACAGGGGTAGAGAGCTTCAAAGAAGGGGTGAGAATTGAGGTGGGCTGAGAAGCAATTAAGTTCTCATGATAGTTTCCACTCATCAGATTAGAATGTTTCTAGTTTATTCCCCTTTGTATCTCCACCAGCTAGTAGCTACTTGGTATGCATAAGAGGTGCTCTGATGTATGCTGGATGAATTGGTGAATAAGATAGTCAACCATTATTCTTGTTATCAGTATCCTCCAACATTCCCATCTTTGTCACTCCTACCTCTAATATTACTGTTAGCACTATTGCTTACGTTCTCTTCTTTGAGTAAACACTGAGTATGCAATATTTTACTAAAAAGAAAGAAAAAGGAAAAACATTCCATGGACACAAAATTCAGTTCACAAATAAACAGAAACTCTTAAAAATTTATCCCAACCGGCTTGTTCAACCTCATTTTTTTTCTTTATTTTATTTTACTTTTAAAAATCTTCAATGTTGAAAGATAACATATCTCCACTTTTTTCCCCATTGACCTTTTCTAGCCCACCCCTGCCCCGGGCCTTCACAGCCCTATTGTCTGTGTCCATAGGTTATGCATATATTCATATAACTTTGGTTGATCTCTTCCCACCCACCCACCCTCCCCTGCCTTCCCTCCAAGATTCCACAGTCTGTTCCATGCTTCTATGGCTCTGGATCTATTTTGTTCATCAGTTTATTTTGTTCATTAGATTCCACATATGAGTGAGATCATGCATTACTTGTCTGTCAGAGACACAGGTCAATTCTCGGCGGCAGGGCAGATGGTGAAGCCATGAGAAGTTTGGGTATATGAGTCTTTATTGCAGGAGCCAGTGGCACAACAGTCCTATACGGAAAAACAGTCTTTCACAGCAAAGTCCATACAGGCAGGCAGCCGTACACCGACTGGTGAAGAGATGCATCTGTCCCACAAAGCAGCAATAGTCTCTGTACCCACAGCTATTATCTGAGCAGCCACACGCTGCCTCCTACACTCACCGCCTCACATCGGAGCGGTACCTAAGCTCTCTGCCTCAGCAGCCTCTCTAGCTCAGCAGCTTCTCCTGTCTCCCCTGCCCAGCACACTGCTGGTCTCTGTAGCCTCACATAGTAACTACCTCCTAACTTCTCTCTCAGCACACTGGCTGGTCAACATTGTAGTTATATCTGTGCTCTCTGTGAGCTTTACATCATAGTAGTGTCAGCTCTTAGCTCTGTCTGAGCTCTCCTCTCTGATAGCTATAGCTTCTGTGTCCCCTGCATCTGCTTCTCTGAGCTCTCTAGCCACTCTCTTCCCAGCACATTGGCCTTAGTAATATACTTTTAATGCTACTTAGACAAAAGAGGCTAGTTGCCAACAGTGACATCAATCATTTGGGGTACAGAAGGGCACAGTATACCATGTGATCGCTGTGGCCTTGCAGCTATGTATGGTATCTTGGCCTTGGTCAGCCCGATTAGGCTCATGCTCAGAGTGGCCTTGGCCATTCTGGGGTATTGACAACAAGGCCTCTGTGCTTCCATTGGCCTTGACTATCCTCAGACCCTGGCATGGTTCCCACATTGTCTTTCCTTGACCGGCTTATTTCACTTAGCATAATACTCTCCAGGTCCCTCCATGCTGTCTCAAAGAGTAAGACATCCTTCTTTTTCACTGATGCAGAGTATTCCATGATGTAAATATACCACATCTTTTAATGCATTCATCTACTGATGGACACTTGGGCTGTTTCCAGATCTTAGCTATTGTAAATAACACTGCTGTGAACATAGCAGTGCATACATTCTTTCAAAATACTATTTCAGAATTCTTAGGATATATTCCCAGAAGTGGGATCACTAGGTCATAAGGCAGTTCCATATTTAAGTTTTTGAGGAAACTCCATACTGTTTTCCATAATGGTTGCACCAGTCTGCATTCCCACCAGCAGTGCACGAGTGTTCCCTTTTCTTCACATCCTCACCAGCACTTGTCATTTGTTAAATTGCTGATGGTAGCCATTCTGACAGGTGTGAGAAGGTACCTTATTGTTGTTTTAATTTGCATCTCTCTTATGATCAGTGACTTTGAGCATTTTTTCATATGTCTCTTGGCTTTCTGTATGTTCCTTTTGGAGAAGTGTCTATTTAGGCCCTTTGTCCATTTTTGATTAGATTGTTTGTCTTCCTTTTGTTAAGTTGTATGAGTTCCTTATGTATTTTGGATACTAACCCTTCATCAGATGTATCAGATGTAAACCTTTATCAGATGCCAAATATGTTCTCCCAACCCTTTTAATTGTGTTGATGGTTCTTTTGCTGTGCAGAAGCTTTTTATTTTGATGTAGTCACATTTGTTTATTTTTTCCTTAGTTTCCTTTGCCCTAGGAAATGTATCTGCAAACATATTGCTATGAGAGATGTCTGAGATTTTTTTGCCTCTGGTTTCTTCTAAGATTTTTATGGTTTCATGACTTACATGTAAGTCTTTTATCCATTTTGAGTTTATTCTTGTGTATGGTGTAAGTTGGTGGTCTAGTTTCATTTGTTCGCATGTATCTGTCTAATTTTCCCAACACCATTTATTGAAGAGACTGTCTTGACTCCATTGTATGCTTTTGCCTCCTTTATCAAATATTAATTGAGTTTAATGGCTTGAGTTGATTTCTGGGATCTCTGTTCTGTTCCATTGATCTATATGTCTGTTCTTGTACAAGTACCAGGCTGTTTTGATTACAGTGGCTTTGTAGTATAACTTCATATCAGGTATTGTGATCCCTCCAACTTTGTTATTCTTTCTCAAGATGGCTGTGGCTATTCAGGGTCTTTTTTGGTTCCATATACATTTTTGGAATATTTGTTCTAGATCTGTGAAATATACTGTTGGTATTTTAATAAGGATTGAATTGAATCTATAAATTGTTTTGGGTAGTATGGAAATTTTAATGATGTTTGCCAGGGTTCTTGTCCCAGCATCAAGAAGGGTTCAGGAATCTGGAAAAGGCACTGTGCGTAGATGACATAGGAATCCAGAGACTAATAAAGAGTCTAGAGACGAGATATAATTTTGAAAGGCATTGGGGGTCAGAGGACCTTCAGCTAAAGGAACTGAAGACTCCCTTCTTGTCTAGGACCCTTGCTTTTATTAACACAATTTGTCCTAAGGCAAGGTGGAGATAATACACTTCAAAGGGTAAGGTTTCAAAGGGTACAGAAACATTGTCAGTTTGGGGAATAGCCTACGGCTGTTCAGGTGTTTGGCCAGTAGGAGGCAATAACATGTAGATTAAGATGCCCTTTAACTGTCTGGCAGCCACAATCAGTTTCCTATTCAGGTTGGGGAAATGCCTTTTAGCTGTTCCCAACAGGTGACTACCTGTGTGACTCAACCCAGTTGAGTCCCCAAGTTTCATCAACCTTTTGATGAAACTCTTGAAATTATGACATGCTGGAATTGGTCTACGGCAATGTTAATTCTACCAATCCATAAACACGGTATATTCTTCCACTTGTTAATATCTTCCTCTATCTCTTTTTTCAACATCCTGTAATTTTCTGAGTACAAGTTTTTTACCTCCTTGGTTACATATTTTCTAAGTATCTTAATTTTGTTGTTGTTATGATAAATGGGATTGTTTGTTTATTTTCTCTTTCTGAGAATTCATTCCCTATATAATAAAAACCTAATATGCAAATTGTTCAATCAGGAGTTCGACTGCTTGCTATGACATGCGCTGACCACAAGGGGGTGACACGGAACATGGCGGGCATCAGCGATCCGGCACTGGCAGCAGGTAGCAGTGGAGGTGCTGCTGGCCCTAATGGGATCCAATGAGAGTGGGACCTCGGGGGGATGGTGGAGCAGGTGAGCGGGTGGTACCAGGCCAAGGTGGGTTCAAGCGGGGGCCCAATCGCCCAGCTGATCACCCCGCAGACTGCGACCAGTGGCATTGGTGGGGCGGAGCCACTGCCCGGCTCCCAGGCCCTGAAGGAGCTGGACAGGGAGCCCAGCCCCGATCTATCACCCTGCAGGCAGGATGGTGGAGCAGGTGAGGGGGTGGCGCCAAGCCATGGCAGGGTGCCAGGTGGGGCTGCAGGGCTGCAAGGCTGGGGGCTCAAGCTGGGGCCTGATCCCTGCAGGCCACCCCAAGGAACCCCACCCATGCATGAATTTGTGTACTGGACCTCTAGTTGGTATATAAAAATGCCATCGATTTCTCTGTGTTAAGTTTGTATCCTGCTACATTACCAAATTCATTTATTAATTCTATTCATTTTTTAGTGGAGTCTTTAGGATTTTCTGTGTACAATATCATGTCATCTGTGAAAAATGAGAGTTTTACTTTCTTCTTTCCAATTTGGATGCCTTTTATGTTTTCCTCTTTTCTGATCACTGTGGCTAGCACATTTAGTACTATGTTAAATAAGAGTGGTGAAAGTGTGCATCCCTGTCTTGTTCCTACTCTTAGGGGAAATGGATTTATTCTTTGCCCATTGAGTATGATGTTGGCTTGTCATACTTGGTCTTTATTATGTTGAGGTATGATCACTCTATTCCCACATTGCTGAAAGTTTTTTTTAATTAAAAATGGGTGTTGGATTTTGTCAAATGCTTTTTCTGCATCTATTGATATGTGGATATAGTCTTTTAGTCCGTTTATGTGATGTATCCTGTTTATTGATTTGTGTATATTGTACCAGCCTTACATCCATGGAATAAATACCACGTAGTCATGGTTTATGATCTTTTTAATATATTGCTAGATCCAATTTACTAATATTTTGTTGAGGATTTTTAGCATCTATGTTCATAGGGATATTGGCCTGCAATTCTCTTTCTTTGTAGTGTCTTTATATGGTTTTGGAATTAGGATAAAGCTGGCCTCATAAAAAGAGCTTGGAAGTGTTCCTTCCTCTTGGATTTTTTGGAATAGTTTGAGGAGTGTAAGTGTTAGTTCTTCTTTGAATGTCTGGTAAAACTCCCTTGTGAAACCGTCGGAACCAGGGCTTTTGTTTGCTGGGTGTTTTAGATTATTGCTTCAATTTCATTAGTTGTTATTGACCTATTCAGGTTTTCTGATTTTTCCTGATTCAGTTTTGGGAAATTGTATTTTTCTAGGAATTTGTCCATTTCACCCAGGTTTTTCAGTTTATTGGCATGCAGTTGTTTATAGTATTTTCTTGCAACCCTTTGTATTTCCATGGTGTCAGTTGTTATTTCACTGCTTTCATTTCTGATTTTATATGGGTCCTCTCTCTTTGTTTCTTGATGAGTCTGGCTACAGGTACATCAATCTTCTTTATCATCTCTTGGTTTTATTGACTTTTTTTTAATGCTCTATGTCATTTATTTCTGCTCTAATCTTTAGTATGTCTTTCTTTCTAATTACTCTGGGCTTTTCTTATTGTGCTTTTTCTAATTCTTTAAGTTGTACAGTTAAATTTTTCCTTTCTTTCTTTCTTTCTTTCTTTCTTTCTTTCTTTCTTTCTTTCTTTCTTTCTTTCTTTCTTCTTCTTCCTTTCTTTCTTTCTTTTTTTTTTTTTTTTTTTTTTCGGGTTTTTTTTTTTTTTTTTTTTTTTGGGGGGGGAGGGGGGGGGAGGAATGTCCCAGAGATTTGGGCTTGTTGTGTGTACATTTTCATTTGTTTCCAGGAAGTTTTTTCTTTCTTTCTTGATCTCATTGGTAACCCATTCATTGTTTAATATCATGCTATTTAGCCTCCATGTGTTTGAATGTTTTTGAGTGTTTTTACTGTAGTTGATTTCTAATTTCATTCCACTGTGATCTGAGAAGACGCTTGATATAATTTCAATCTTCTTGAACTTGTAGAGACTTGTTTTGTGTTCTAACATGTGTCCTGTCTTTGAGAATGACCCATGTGCACTTGAGAAGAATGTAAATTCTGCAGCTTTAGTGTGAAATGTTCTATAAATGTCAATTAAATTCTGTCCAGTGTGAACTTTAGAATCACTATTTCCTTGTTAATTTTTTGTCTGGAAGATCTATCCAGTGAAGTCAATGGAGTGTTAAAATTCCCTACTGTGACTGTGTTGTTGTTGATCTCTTCTTTAAAGTCCTAAGTTTTTTGTATATATTTAGGTGCTCTTATATTGGGTGCATATAAGGGTTTACCAGGGTTATATTCTCTTATTGGGTCAATCCATTTAGTATTATGTAGCGACCTTTGTTGTCTCTTTTGATGTTCTTCATTTGAAGTTTATTGTGTCAGATATGAATATTGCTACCTCAGCTTTTTTTTCATTTCCATTTGATGAAAAAAATTTCCCAATCCTTTAACTTTATTCTGTGTGAGTCTTTTGTTCTGAGGTGGGTCTTTTGTAGGCAGCATATAATTGGGTATTGTTTTTGTACCCATTCAGCTACCCTATGTTTATTGATTGGAGCATTTAATCTATTTATATTTAAGGTTGTTATTGCTAGGTACTTATTTATTGCCATTTTAATTCGGTATGACTATGTGTCTCTCTCTATTTCTTCTTCTCATTACAGCAGTCCCTTTGACATTTTTTGCAGTGTTAGTTTGGTGGTGATAAACTTCTTTAAGCTTTTTTTTTTTTTGTCTGGGACACTCTTTTTTTCACCACCTATTTTGAATAATAGCCTTGCTGGATATAATAATCTTGGTTTCAGATCCTTTCTTTCCATTACGTTGAGTATTTCATGACATTCACTTCTCATCTGTAGTTTCTTTTTTTTTATTTTTTATAATTTTTATTTCTTAAAGTGTTAAAAGAGTATTACATATGTCTCCATTTTTCCCCCCCCTTGACATTCCCCCGGCGGCTCACCGGGGCTGTCCCGACCTCACTGGGGCCGTCTCAACCTCACCGGGGCCGTCCCTACCTCACCGGGGCCGTTTCAACCTCACCGGGGCTGTCCCGACCTCACTGGGGCCGTCTCAACCTCACCGGGGCCGTCCCTACCTCACCGGGGCCGTTTCAACCTCACCGGGGCTGTCCCGACCTCACTGGGGCCGTCTCAACCTCACCGGGGCCGTCCCTACCTCACCGGGGCCGTTTCAACCTCACCGGGGCTGTCCCGACCTCACTGGGGCCGTCTCAACCTCACCGGGGCCGTCCCTACCTCACCGGGGCCGTTTCAACCTCACCGGGGCTGTCCCGACCTCACTGGGGCCGTCTCAACCTCACCGGGGCCGTCCCTACCTCACCGGGGCCGTTTCAACCTCACTGGGGCCGTTTCAACCTCAATCTGTAATTTCTGATGAGAAATCAGGTGTCAGCCTTATGAGAGCTCCTTTGTTGGTAACAGTTTTCTTTTCTCTTGCTGCCTTTAAGATTCTCTCTTTATCTTTAATTTTTGGCATTTTAATTACTATGTGTCTTGGCATGGGCCTGTTTGGGTTCTTCTTGTTTGGGACTCTCTATGCCTCTTGAACTTGTGTGAATTTTCTTTCACTAGGTTAGGGAAGTTTTCTGCCATTATTTCTTCAGACATGTTCTCTATTCCTTGCTCACTTTCTTCCTCTATTGGCACACCTATGAAAAACCTCTTGGCCCATCCAGTGGAGTTTCATGTTTTCCCACAGCTCCCTAAGCTGTCTTCCTGTTTTTAATTGTTTTGTTGTGTGTTTTTTTGGTTCTCTTCTTGAGTGATTTTTTTCTACCCTGTTTTCTAATTCACTGATTCTATCCTCAGCTTCCCCTAATCTACTGAGTATTCCTCCCAATGCCTTTTTTTTAGTGCACTCTCAATCTTTACTTGTGGCTAGTCTTTTTTCATAGTTACTATTGAGCATTCTTGGTGTCATTATTCAGTACTCTATATCTGATACATTTCTTATATCCATTTCATTTAGCTCTTCTTCTGGAGAATTCTCTTGTTTTTTTTTTTCATTTGGGGCTTGTTATTTGTCTCTCCATTTTGGCTGCCTGCTTGAGTTTCTGTCTATATATTAGATAAATCTGCTGTGACTCACAATCTCTAGTGCAGGACAACATGAGACACTGTTTATGACTGGCCCTGAATATCCTATCTGGAGCTATCAGCAATTCAGTTTGTGGCTCCCTCTGCTGGAGCTGGGTGCCTTTAGAAAGGACCAATATGTGCACCAAGGTCTGTTTTCCCTAGCCCCAGTCCTCAAATTGGATCAGGCAAAGACGCAAAGCCTCCAGAGACCTGCCTCTGTCTGTAGTCTGATTAGCCTTGGGCCATCAATCACAGGGTGGGGCAAGAGGTTTTCCAACAGGGTGGGACAATTGCTTATTCCTGCAAGATGGTTGTTATTCTCAGTTTCTTAATGAGCCTCAGAAACTCCACTGGATGGGCCAAGGGGTTTTTCAATAGAGAGGGGCAATTTCTTCCCCTCCCTTCTCAGGCAAAAACTGCTTGGATGTTAAAGATCTGCCAGAGCAAGATGTCCTCTACAGTATGAAGGAATCACTTAGCACAGGAAACTGGGGTGTCTGCCTTCTGAGCTCTAACCTCAGAGCCCCCAACCCTGACTTCTGCTCACACAGCTCCAGTTCACTCTGTTCTCCCTCTGCCATAGTCCAAGGTGAGTGGCTGTGCATGAAATTTTGTGTGTTGGCTCTTTAAGAGGTTGCCTGCATTCCCAACTGTCTCTCCCTGGCAGACAGCAACCCTGCTGCTTTTCACAACCAGGTGTTCTGTGGGCACCTTTCTCAGTTCTGGTGCTGTGGGCTGGAGAGCCCAGCTTGGGGTTTAGACCCCCGAGTTCTCAGTGTCCCTCTGGAACTTCAGCTCCTGTCTGTGGGAGCCCAGCCATCCCTTTCTCACCTCCACACTTTCTACCAATCTCTATGTGGTCTCCACTTTCTGTCCTTGGTCATCAGGGTTCTCTCCAGCTAGTCTTTAGTTGATTATTCAGGATGGTTTTTCTGTGTTTTAGTTGTAATTCAATTTGGTCCTGGGCGCATGTCAGTGTAGCTTCCACTCACTCCAGTGGGATGACATTCTTGCTCTCTCACCTTGTCTCCTCAGATGCACACTTCTCCCCTACAGTTCTCTTCCTGTTCTTCCTTAACCAATTGTCCCTTAGAGTACCTTTTATAGATCTCTTTCATCATCCATGGGATTCCTTAACTGTTCCTAATGAATATTCCCTCACCCTCATTTTTTCCTCTTCTGTTTAATATTAAACCCTATACTTAAACCCAAACAAAATTCTGACTCTTCTATAAGCATGTATTTTCATACATTGTTTTCTCTGCTGAAAGTTCTCTCTCCTACATTTAGGAATAAATTCTAACTCATCTTCAGAACCAAGTTCAATGGTTATGTTAATTGTCAAGCTACACATTTAAAATGCCTCAGTTTCTCTGTAATGCCACATTTCAGAAGTATTAAAAAATCTATCATGATTCCTGAATAAAAATAAGTGTTTATAATGTGGAGAACTTACATGGAAATTCTTATTTAAAATAGGTTAAAATGATTTTAAGCTTTTAAAATTGGGCTTGAGATATATTCCTAGAAGTGGGATCACTGAGTCAAATGGAAGTTCCATTTTTAGTTTTTTGAGGAAACTCCATACTGTCTTCCATAGTGGCTGCAGCAGTGTGCATTCCCACCAGTAGTGCACGAGGGTTCCTTTTTCTCCATATCCTTGCCAGCACTTGTCATTTGTTGATTTGTTGATGGTAGCCATTCTGACAGGTGTGAGATTGTACCTCATTGTCATTTTGATTTGCATCTTCTCTCGGATTAGTGACTTTGAGCACATTTTCATATGTCTCTTGGCAGTCCTCTTTCAAAAAGTATCTATTTAGGTCAGTTGCCCATTTTTTGATTGGGTTGTTTATCTTTCTTTTGTTAAGTTGAATGAGTTCCCTGTAAGTGTTGGACATTAAACCCTTATCAGAGATAAGAGTGGCAAATATGTTCTCCCATGCAGTGGGTTTTCTTGTTGTTTTGAGGATGGTTTCTTTTGCTGTACAGAAGCTTTTTATTTTGATGCATTTCCATTTGTTTATTTTCTCTTTAGTTTCCATTGCCCCAGGGGCTGTATTGGTGAAGAAATTGCTTCGGCATATGTCTGATAATTTGCTGCCTGTGGATTCCTCTAATATTTTTATGATTTCCTGTCTTATGTTTAAGTCCTTTATCCATTTTGAGTTTATTTTTGTGTATGGTGTAAGTTGGTGATCTGAAAGGATATATGCACCCCTATGTTCATAGCAGCACAATTTACAATAGTGAAGATTTGGAAACAGCCTAAGTGCCCGTCAGCAGATGAGTGGATTAGAAATCTGTGGTACATCTACACAATGGGATACTATGCTGCTGTAAAAAGGAAGGAACTCCTGCCATTTGCAACAGCATGGATGGACCTGGAGAGCATTATGCTAAGTGAAATAAGTCAGTCAGAGAAAGATAAGTATCACATGATCTCACTCATTTGCGGATTATAATAAACAACATTAACTGATGAACAAAAACAGATCCAGAGACAAAGAAGCATCGATCAGATGCTCAAACCTCACAGGGAAGGTAAGGGAGTGTGGGGGTAAGGGGTAGAGGTCAACCAAAGGACTTGTATGCATGCATATACGCATAACCAATGGACATAGACACCAGGGGGGTGAGGGCATGAAAGGGAGTGGGGTGGGGGCAATGGGGGGAAAAGGACACATATATAATACCTTAATCAATAAAATAAAAATTAAAAAATGGTCTTTATTATGCACAGTCTGGCATGGGTTTATTTGATTGACATAGGATGATACCAAATAATTCATTTATCATTTATAAAATGATAATTAGTTGTTTCATGACTACTCCCAAAATCTGTTTATAATTTTAAATCAAGATATTTGAATATTTATAAAAAACACAATTAAAAAAAATGCTTTTCTAGAAAATAAAATTATACTTTTGGATAGCTCTAGTTAAACTAAACATGCTTTAAAAGCCGTAAGAGATATGCTTTTGTGTTCTTCAATTATAAATACTTTGAATGAACCATGCTTTTAAAGAGTTTTATATATTGAAAAGATATGTTAAATGCTTCATCCTTTTAAAAAGAAAGCTGTAACAAATTTCATGAAAATACAACTAACAAGTGGGACTGTATGGGAATAGAAAAAAATCTTTATTAAAAATTGAAATCATAGCATTTCTCTAAATATAGTATACATTAATAATAAATTTACTGCATATTTAGGATAATTTTGAGCAATTTCACTTTGTTTTTATTGTTTCTATATGGGTTATGCATAATTATGGAGCTTAACTATCATTCTAATATAATTTTTCCCAATGACACACTTTATATCTTTCCTAATTACATCTGTAGCAACATCATTTTCAGAAAACCTATGTCTATTTATTATTCTTTACACCACTGAAAATAGACTCTATTTTAATCACTTTCAAATATTCCTTACGTTTCCCCTTAGAATTACAATATTCAATTAGCTGATGGCACAGGGTACTTTTCAGAGTTTGATATCAGAAGTATCCTTAACCTGTTTGTTAAGCCTTAGAGAGGGATACTTTTCTTGTACAAAGGAAGTTTTGAACTTTCATTAGGATGTTTCCCAGATGCTTTAATTTCAAATACAGTTTAGTACAATTAGGACTGCTTTAACCAGGGATATTTTAGAAATAATCTACATAGCAAAATGGAAAAGCACTGAGTTGTCAATGAATAAACAACCACAATAACATGGTTTAATATCCCATATACCAAAGAGAAAAAATGTGTATTCTGTGATATTAACTATTATAATTGCTAATATGTTACAATTTAGGCAAATAATTTCAAAGAATATGAGAATCCTTGAAACTGTAACCATTCTTTAAATCTGAATTTAAAATACAGCACTATTTCATATCTTGGACACCAGGGTAGAGTAAATACAAATTGAAAGGCCAATATTTTACTGCCTATGTATTCTTGATTTTTATAGTTTCAAGTTTAACACTTACGTCTTTAATCCATTTTGCATTTATTCATGTGTATAGTGTAAGAAGGTGGTTTAGTTTCATTTTTTTTTTGTTTTTGCGAATATCTGCCCAATTCTCCAAACACCATTTCTTGAATAAACTATCTTTACCCCATTGTATGTTTTTGCCGTTTTTGTCAAATATTAATTGACCATAGAAGCGTGGGTTTATTTCTGGGCTCTCTATTCTGTCCCATTGATCTATATGTCTGTTTTTATGCCAGCACCAGGCTGTTTTGATTACTATAGCCTTGTAGTATAGTTTGATTTCAGGTAGCATGATTCCTTCAACTTTGTTCTTCTTTCTTAAGATTGCTGTGGCTATTTGGGGTCCTAGAAGGAAATATAGGCAGTAAAATCTCAGACATTTCTCAGAGCATTATTTTTTCTGATGTATTGCCATGGGAACGGGAACAAAAGAAAAAATAAACAAATGGGATTTCATCAAAGTAAAAAGTTTTTGCACTGCAAAGAAAACCATCCTATCTAATAAAAGACAAAAAGGGTAATTGACCGTACCTTCACTATGCTTCCCATTGGCCAATCAGGGCGATATGCAAATTAACTCGCCAACCAAGGTGGCGGCCTGCAGCCACGCAGCTGAAGCGAGCAGGAGGCTTGGTTGCCCCAATGATGGAGGAAGCCAACTTCCCGCATGCTCCGGTGACTCTGAGCTGCGCTCAAAGCAACAAAGTTTCAATTATAGAAGCTAAACAAACCCCAGATACCTGCTTTCAGCAGGCCGTGGCCACAGAGCTGGAGCAAGCAGGATGGCAACAAAGTTTCAATTATAGAAGGTAAATAAATCC
>NW_005353397.1:370318-384346 GCF_000412655.1 Myotis brandtii
GGACACCCTTCAGGGCAAACCAGCCAGCCCCCACCTGTGCACCAGGCCTCTATCCTATATAGTAAAAGGGTAATATGCAAACTGACCCTAACAGCAGAAAGACTGGGAATGACTGGTCACTATGACACACACTGACCACCGGGGGCAGATGCTCAATGCAGGAGCTGCCGCCTCGTGGTCAGTGCACTCCCACAGGGGGAGCTCTGGTCAGCCACAAGCCAGGCTGACGGCTGCCAGTACAGCGGTGGTAGTGGGAGCCTCTCCCGCCTCCTCAGCAGTGCTAAGGATGTCCGACTGCAGCTTAGGCCTGCTCCCCGTTGGCAAGTGGACATCCCCCGAGGGCTCCCGGGATGCCAGAGTGATGTATGACTGCCAGCTTAGGCCCAATTCCCCAGGTAGCGGGCCTAAACCAGCAGGTGGTCATCCCCCAAGGGGTCCTAGACTGCAAGAGGGCACAGGTCGGGCTGAGGGACCCCCCCAAGTGCACAAATTTTTGTGCACCCGGCCTCTAGTCTATATAATAAAAGCCTAAGCGACTGTTATGGCAGAATGACCAGTCACTATGATGCGCACTGACCACCAGGGGGCAGATGCTCAAAGCAGGAGCTTTGGTGGTTGGTGTGCTCCCACAGGGGGAGCTCCGCTCAGCCAGAAGCTGGGCTCATGACTGGCAAGCAGAGTAGTGGTGGTGGGATCCTCTCCCATGTCCGTGGTAACGTTAAGGAGCAGCAAGCTGAGTGGTAGGAAGCAGCAAACAGGCTGGTGGTAAGGAGCAAGAGGTCCCAGACTGCGAGAGGGTGCAGGCTGGGCTGAGGGATACCCTCCCAGTGCATGAATTTTGTGCACTGGGCCTCTAGTTAAGAAAATGAAAAACAACCCACTGTATTTGTCAATATATCTGGTAAGGGCTTAATATTCAAAATTTTTAAAAAACTTACAAAACTCAACACCAACCCGCTGCCCCACTTACTTCCCTCCCATCTTCACTCCCTTCTACAGCACTTGGCTTCCTTCTACATTGTCTTCCGTCTTCGCTCAGCGCCTGTGTATGCAAATTAACCTCCATCTTTGTTGGGTTAATTTGCATACTCATCTGATTGTCTGGTGGGCATAGCGAAGTGACATCAATTTGCATGTTTCTCTTTTATTAGTGTAGATAGATGGGGGGAACTCATTTATATACATATTACCAAGAGTATGAATTCCTTGAATGAGTTAAGAGGGAAAGTGGATTATAAAACATGAATAATTCTAATTATGTTTTTAAAAAGTGATTATGAGCTGTGTCTCAAAGAGTTGGGGACACTTGGCTCACATCTAGACCAAGTACTGTTTTCTCTGAGCTAAAAATCCCCAGTTTTTCCATGACAACTCATGTGACCTAAGTTTGAGTTCCTTCACAATTCTCGTCACAACCCTATAGATATACTCTGCCTTGGTATTGTCCTATGAAAGATGCAGAACAGAAAAGGATACTTTAAGGTATGGTCTGATCAGCTACTTGTAGAAGAGGCCTATTTCACTCCATATTTGGGATTTGTTTTTTTTTATTTAATGCAACTCAAGTGTACAAGGGCTTTTATGGTAGTCCTATCATACTGCTCACTCATATTGAACTCACTCCTCAAACAAAGATTATGTTGGCATACAAAGAGTTCAGTTTTTTGTCTGACCATGGAACCATTATTGTAATTTAATAAATTTTTCTTATTGACTCATCTTGAACCTTATGAAATGGCATATGGAATGTAATATTTGACAACAAAATTTGTTTAGGATATTGAATTATTTTTAATTGAAATAAAACATTATATAATTAGGGAAAAAATTTAATAATATTCTCAATAGCATGTGTGTTCTTTCTATAACATCTTCATAAAGAGAAATTATACTCTTCAAAAGAGTAGTCACAAAAGCTAACATTTACTGAGCCTTTACTGTGAGACACTATGTAATAGATTACAAATGTTTCCATTTTAGAGATGAAAAACTTATTCCCTAAGGTTCTTACATAAAGAAAAAATTTGCTTCACCAAATCTTTGGGTAACTAGAAATATATGTGGTTCATAAAAGAGAAGCAATATATATAATAGATTCTCTCACTTTAATTTTCAAGTTTTAGAATAATGAACTGATGTTCTGTGTAAATGAATCCACAAGGCACTGGAGTGAAAAAGGAGAAACTTTATAAGAGTTTACCAACCAGAGAGATGCAGCCTCCAGTAGAAACCAAAAGTGTGCTCTGCAGACAAAGATGAGGCACAGAAAAACTTCCTATCCATGGTTTCCCTATCAGCCTGTTTCATGTAAATGAGGTTTCCAAATTGCACAGTTTGGATTGGTCCATGTAGGGTGGATGTTAGTGTGGCAATGGCAGAACACAGAACCTCCTGGCAGCAGGTGACTCAGACTGCCTAACCAGGGATAGTGTGGGAAATGGAGGGCTCAGCCTGTGGCTCTCCCTGGTATTGAGAGGACATTAGAGGCCCTGTCAGTAAATGTCCACTAGACTCTAGTTTTAAATTTAGGTCCAATTTAGTAGATAATTTGGGAGTCTGAGTCCATCTTAGTAGATAATTTTCTTCTTGGGGTCTATCTATATCTAACAACTTCTATTGGTTATAACCCAAGTTATATATTTAAAGCATTATAATGAACTCATAGATTTAAAAAAATGTTTTAATTTATTGATGAGAGAGAGAGAGAGAGAGAGAGAGAGAGAGAGAGAAAGAAAGAGAGAGAGACTGATTTGTTGTTCCACTCATTTATGTATTTATTGGTTGCTTCTTGTATGTGCCTTGACCAGGGATTGAACCCGCAATCTTGATGTATCAGGACAATGCTCTAATCAATTGAGCTACCTGGTCAGGGCTCATAGATTTGTATATATTTAATGTTTTAATCAATGACAGTACTATTATTAACATTCAAATAGCCCATCTTTGACCAGTGAGAGATTCTGCAGGTTAGCTTTTATATCTCTTGGCATAACCCCAAGTTTTTCATAGTTTATTTGCCTTAAAGAGTGACAAGGTATCTCAGACTCATCTTCTACATTCCCTGCCCCAGATCTGAAACCTGCTACTTTACCATGGAGCTCTTATTACTGTATTAGGAGGTGATATTTAGAAAAAAGCTGAGCACAAAGGATGTTCATTGATATTGGAGTTGTCTGGTTCCTAGGGCTTCTCAGCAGGCTGAAGTAGGAGATATCAATATTTTTTAACAAAAAATAAATAAATCATAAGGTCCATACTGTATTTTCAACTCAAATATTATATGGAGTTTTACTTAATATCTTAAAATTTATAGGTATATTTTTTCTTTCATTCTGAGAATCTTAGTTTCTAATCACAGTAATATGAATATTTGTTTTTCAAAATAACAATAACAATAAGGCAATTTTAGTACATCAAACACATTTTAACTTTTATCTATAATAATAAAAGAGTAATATACAAATTGACTGAACGGCCGAACAGCAGAACAACCATCTGGATGACCTTCTTGACGAAGCCGGGGTTGCGAAGGCAGCTGAGGCAGCCAGGGCTGAGAAGGCCTACTCTTGCACGAATTTCATGCATCGGGCCTCTAGTTTCTTAATAATTATGAATCTTTACCTCATCATTTTGAATAGCTATTCCTTCAATATAGTAGTGTATGGTAAATATAGAAGCTGTAAAAGATAAAGCCCAACTCAAAATATACCTGAGAAGTTGTCTGTTTGGTTTGTTGGCTTATTTTAAAACTAATCTCAATATCTCAGATTGCAAGTGGAGTGGTAATATTTATTGAACACCTAAGACCTGCTGGACATTTGCTAGGGCACCATGCAAATGTGTACCTTGATGTAATTAAATATTCCAAGGCTCTGGATCATTTACTCAACAACTGTACATCTGCTAACTGAATCTCTCTGCAACATAATATAATGTGCAATATATGTTCTTTTCTCTCCTTTGTCCTACACCCCGTTGTGCCAGTAAGACATGAAAAAGATGCATCAGTTCAGCAACATTGAAAGGGCAAGTATGATAAAATCCCACTGTGCTTCACACATTTGAAGAGGAAAAAGAACACATGAGCTATCTTCAGGATGATGGACAGGGTTTGGATAGAAAGAAAAGGAAAAGCTTGGATATTTCAAAGCAGAGCCATTGTGTGCTGGAACAACCACAGCAAGCAGGTCTAGCTGGGGAAGGAATAAAGGAGAATGTTTAGATACAGTGAGATTCAGAAGCTGGGTGGGGTTGGGCGGGCTGCTTGGTGGAGGGAGAGAAGAGAAACATCTCTGAGAGCCGCCACCACTGGTTTATCTGCCGATTCTGGCTCCTCTGGGGTGCTTTGGACATGAAATACCACTATGCATGCTTCTTTATATAGTGTTGTATAAGTATTGCTATGTATAATAACTCCATCATACTGATTTCAAAACACGAAATCTGCAAAAACAGTGTTCTCTGTAATCATTAAAGTAATTCTCTCTCCCATAAGCTACCCTTAGTCAACCAAGTCATTCACCCAAGTTAAACTGGAAACTACTACCTTGGGAGCAAGCCACAAGGCCTTTAAAAAAGCAACCTATACCTTTTCTTTTGAAAGTCTTAAAGTATACTAAATAAATGTGAAAAGGTAGCAATTTAAAAATCTTAATTTCTCTCTTAAAGCCAAAAACTGAGCTCTGATGGTTTTACTTTTACAATTCTAAATGTAGCTAATGGGTTGATGCCATATTACCAAGCCTCTTGAAAATAAAAAGAAATGGCCTGGTAACTTTTACTTTGACAAATGCTTGAACAAAACCTGCCAGAATATATCCTACAACTCCCAACTGACAGCAGGTCAGACACAACACCAAGCTGCCTCTGAATCAGAAAACCCTGGACAGTTGCATGAGTGAAAGAATAGTTTTGGTCTTCTCACCCCTCCCAAACCTCCCTCGCTCTCTCACAGAGCAGCTAGATGGGGAGTCTGGCCTGTGCTGCCACACTTTCTGGCCCACACCTCCCACCATGCTTCACATTTCCACAGATTATTAACAAAAATCCCCATGGAGCAGCCACTCTGTGCAAGCTACTGAGATCCAGTGCAGAAACATAGATGTAGTTCCTAAAGTTATGGAGCATATAACTGAGCAGGGAAGGCAGATGCTAAATAACCACGAGGCTAGTTATTGAATTGTAAAGATAGTAAGGGCTTAGAAGAAGCAGGGAAAGCCTTAGAGAATGATGTAGTCTGGGAGCTGTTGGGTAATCTTTGACATGCTTAGTCAATGGGAAAAAAACAAAGAAAATAAACCTACAAAATGGGTCTGCAAACTAAAAAGAAGGCAGCATGGCATGGGGCCTTTCAAGGATAACATCTATGTATATATTCTGCCTCTCACTCTAGCTTTCAGACTTGTCAAATCTTTTTGCTTTTTCAATTACACAAATCTTAATCCTCAGAAAGATTTAAAAAAAAAAAACCCAAAAAACCTAAAAGTGGCAAATCTGTTAAAATTCCGGAAAAAGAAAAGAAAAGCAAGGAAGGTGGAACAGAAATAGAAATGGCTCTTCCCAGCTCACAGCACAGAATATGTTTTGGGAAGGATGCCAGTTTCATGGCAATTCAGGTCAGTAGTTCAATACTACTTCTCTAAGGCTCATCTCTCAATTGGTTATGAATTCTTTTACAGTAGTCCTCCAAGTTCCCTATATTCCCATAAATGCCCAGCTATTGAAACTGGCAGATAAAAACTCTCATCCTTCAACTGTTCAAAATCGCAGTTTACAAACTAATTGTTTATTCCAGATCAGCTAGTTTTTCCTGATAAAATAGGTGTTAGACATGCAAATTTTATGCCATCATCATTTCCATTGATTACTGACAGAAATGTTAGGGATCTGATAGTGTGGCAGCCAATTAAATAAAGCAATTTCAAATGGATGAAGGGAGGGCATTTTGTCCTAATGTGAATCATTTTATTTTTATGAAACCTATTACACACATATAAATAAATGCAAGACATGGTCCCTGCCTCTAATGAACATATTTCCATTGTTATTAGCCATTCACATATCCCCAAGATACTTGTGTGCTATGCAAAACATAGTGGTGGGCTGAGAAATATCCCATGCTATTATATTCAGTGGTAATTAACATTTAAAATCCTGGAAACAGTGCACTGAGTGGGCAGTAAACGGGTTAGATATGATAGCTGGCAACATCATCTACTGGGCAGCATATTTGAGTGAGAGTCATATTTCTAATTTCAAGGCAGTTCTCTCCTCAAAAAGCAAATCACATCTCTTGACTCCTTAATTTCTCTAGCCTCAGAGGTTGGGAAATGCTTGGGAAGAGAGAACATTGGTGAAGATCCCTAAGATCTTGTTTTACAGGGCTTTTAATTTCATACCAATTAATAATTCACATATGAATTAGGTAGTTCTTAAATACATTTGGGGAACCTCTAGATTTTATTTATTTATTTATTTATTTATATATTTATATTTTTAATTTCTTTATTGTTGAAAGTATTACATATGTCCCGTTTTTCCCCCATTGGCCCCCTCCTCATTGCCCTGCTACCCACCCCAAGCCTTCAGCACCCTATTGTCTGTGTCCATGGGTTATGCATATATGCATACAAGGTCTTTGGTTGATTTCCTCTCACCCACCAACCCTCCCCGACCTTCCCTCTGAGATTCCGCACTCTGTTCCATGCTTCCATGTCTCTGGATCCACTCCATTCATTAGTTTATTTTGTTACTTAGATTCCACATATGAGTGAGATCATGTGATGCTTGTCTTTCTATTACTGGCTTATTTCACTTAACATGATACTGTCCAGGTCCCTCCATGCTGTCTCAAAGGGTATGAGATTCTTCTTTTTTACTGCTGCATAGTATTCTATGGTATAAATGTACCACAGATTTTTTATCCACTCATCTGCTGATGGGCACTTGGGCTGTTTACAGATCTTAGCTATTGTAAATTGTGCTGCTATAAACATAGCAGTACACACATTCTTTCTGATTGGTGTTTTGGATTTCTTAAGATATATTCCTAGAAGTGGGATCATTGGGTCAAATGGCAGTTCCATATTTAATTTTTTGAGGATAGTCCATACTCTTTTCCATAATGGTTTCACCAGTCTGCAGGGATCCCTAGAATTTAAACCTTTGAAATATCTGAGGATTCTACTTACCCCCATAAGGTGATAGAAGTAGGGTAGAGTATAACATTCTTTTACACTGTATTCATATAGTTATATTCAGGTTTCAATAGTCTATGTAACTGTATTCTTACTTTTTATCACTATCTTCTTATAAAATTAATATGTCTATATTTTCATATATTTTTAAAATATATTTTTATTGATTTCAGAGAGGAAGAGAGAGCTAGAAACATCAATGATGAGAGAGGATCATTGATTGGCTGCCTCCTGCATGCCCCTTATTGGGGATCAAGCCCACAATCTGTGCATGTGCCCGGACCAGGAATAGAACCATGACATCCTGGTTCATAGGTTGATGCTCAACCACTGAGCAACATCAGCCAGGCCATATATTAATTTTTAATAGTTAAACCTCAAGTCAGGAATTTTGACCTAAATTTGAAAAGAAAGGCAAAATAGGAACTTTATAACTGAGCACAAGAAAAGTACAGTGGGGTCTTGACTTACGAGTGTCCCGACTAACGAGTTTTTCGCGATACAAGCCGTCTCTCTCGGCCGATTTTTTGCTTTGAGTTGCGAGCTAAAATTCGGGTTACGAGCCAGCTTCAGATACCCCACCACTAGTTGGCGCAGCGAACGTCACAGTGAACGCCACAACATCAGCCCAGCATCACGAGTCTCACTCGTTCACTTTTGATTTGATATATGAGTAATTTGAGTTACGAGCTCCGTCACGGAACGAATTAAACTCGCCAAGGCCCCACTGTAGAGTGTTCTCAATTCTGGCTCCATATTAGAATTATCTGAGATTTTTAAAAACACACACTGAATCCTTGACCCCATACCACACCAATTAAATGCTTAATAGGCTTGGGCATCAGCAGTCTACAAAGTTATCGAGATACTTCCAATGTGTGAGTAGAGTTGAGACCCATTGGAAAAGGAAAACCAACAATGAGTAGAAGAGTATGTATTTTATGGCTGTGGAAGACTCTGGAGAACAGAACAAAAAATGTGCTTAGAGAAAAACAGGATTGCCTCAGGATCAGTTCTGTACAAAAAGAAAAGCATGGAGAACCAATGAGAGCTTGACAGACTAAGCAAGTAGGCTTCTAAAATCACCAAGTCAGAAGGACTTGGTCTGAGAAGGGTCTGAACATGAATGATAAGACAATGATGTTCAGAGCATCTCTTAATCTAAGACATATTCTACTCTGTGACCTTGTAATCACCAATTTGTGGAATAGCCAACACATTGTGCATTTAAATATATTTTGAGCAGTTAAAAAATTCATGTCTTATTCCTGGGGAGATGTATGAGCGAAAAAGTTGCATCAAATGAGTCACTAATTATTGAACACTTGCTCTGTATGAGATGCTATAAAAGATATAAATAAATGCAAGATATGGTCCCTGCCTCTAATGAACGTATTTCCAATGAATTGTAATAATTGTAATAGCAGTGCTCATATTACATATCACTGCATATTTTCACTTTCATGTCATCTTTATTTATATCCTTGTTCTTCACCACACATAAGAACTATTTAAAGTCTGTAACTAAATATCATGTAGTGGGTCAGAATGTAAGTGCTGTGGTTTTCATAATGCGCACCAGCATCACCAGGATGGTTGCACCTCACACAAGCCAATTTCTGCAAAGGGCTGCAATTGACATTATCCTATATAATAAAAGCCTAATATGCAAATCGACCCAACAGCAGAATGACTGGTCACTATGACGTGCACTGACCACCAGGGGGCAGACACTCAACATAGGAGCTGCCCCTTGGTGGTCAGCGCACTCCCACAGGGGGAGTGTCGCTTAGCCAGAAGCCGGGCTCATGGCTGGCAAGTGCAGCGGCAGTGGCTAGAGCCTCTCCTGCCTCCACTGCAGGCGGGTGGTAAGGAATGAGGAGTCCCAGACTGTGAGAGGGATGTCCACCTGCTGGCTTAGGCCCAGGGGGATCGGGCCTAAGCCGGCAGTTGGACATCCCCCGAGGAGTTCCGGACAGTGAGAGGATTCAGGCTGGGCTGAGGGACCCCCCTCCAGTGCACGAATCTTGTGCACCGGGCCTCTAGTCCTATATAATAAAAACCTAATATGCTAAGTGTCCAGTTGCCTGGTGACCAGTCAACTGTTCAACCAGTCAAAGTGTAATATGCTAATGATATGCTAAGGCTGCTCAACTCCTCACTATGATGTGAACTGAACACCAGGGGGCAGATGCTCCGATCGTGCACCAGTGGGGTCCCTCAGCCTGGCCTGCACCCTCTAGCAATCCAGGACCCCTCAGGGGATGTCAGAGAGCCGGTTTCATCCCGATCCCATAGGCCACTCCTCCTGGGAGGGTGCCAGATGCAGGGCTCACAGCTGGTGAGCGTTTCTGTGGCAGCAGGAGGCTCTCCTGATCAGGACTGATTGGGCGCGAGCCCGTGGCAGGTGCAGTGGGGCCGGGATGAGTGGGAGCTGCAAGGCAGCGTTGGACTGCGAGTTTTGGTCTGATCCCCACAGGCCACCCAGAGGGGCCCCACCCATGCACGAGTTTGTGCACCAGGCCTCTAGTATCTAAGAAGGAGCACTATATCTGAAAACATAGTTGAATATAGAATAAATGGCTTATTGATATTATAATACATGAGAAAATAATAGTTAATGTTTCTAGACTTTATAGGTCATATTTTGGGCACCCAAGTTCATTCTGGGAGAGGTTGGTTGTTAACAACGAACTTTATCAAGAATAGGATAAAATGCTCTAGCTGGTTTGGCTTAGTGGATAGAGGGTTGGCCCTCGTACTAAAGGGTCCCTGGTTTGATTCTGGTCAAGGGCACGTCGTACCTCAGTTGCAGGCTCAATCCCTGGTCTGGTCGGGGAGCGACCAGGAGTCAACCAATCCATGTGTCTCTCTCACATCAATGTTTCTCTCTCTGTCTCTCCTGCTCCTTTACACTCTCTGTGAAAATCAATGGAAAGTATCCTCAGGTGAGGATTAACAACAACAACAACAGCAAAAAGAATGGATCAATGGCTTGGCCAGTGTGACTCAGTGGTTGAGTGTCAACCTATGACCCAGGAAGTCACAGTTGCAAGCTCAATCTCCAGTAGTGGGGGGGCGTGCAGGAGGCAGCCGATCAATGATTCTCATCATTGATGTTTCTTGCTCTCTCTTCCTCTCTGAAATAAATAAAAAATATATTTTAAAAAAAGAATGGGATAAATGAAAGGAATTTGAAAGTGCGGAGTAAAAGAGGAGAAGGGGCCCACAGGGGTGCCAAAAGGAAGGAGGAGGCACTCAAAGGCAGCGGGACACAGCCTAACAAGTGCTGTCTGCTCCACAGTTTTCCTGAGGACTGCCTTTGCAGAGTGGTGCTGGAGTTTGCCTAGCCACAGCTTACCAAGCCTGGCTGTACACTGGCATCACCAGGGGAGCTACCCAGTGAATAGGAATCACTGAGAGGGGACCCAGGAATGTACAACTTTTAAAAAGTGCCACAGTTGTTGCTGCAGAGTGAGCACACAGGGCTGTAGAACAGCCCTCCCAGGAAGGTGTGGAATGGATCATTGGAGGCCTACCCACCTGCAGTTTGATCTTGGACACCACAGAAGCTACTGAGTAAAGAATCCTAAGGATCCAGACAGTGATTAACGAAGTCCAATGCGCATAAGAATAGCCTGTTAAATGAAGGTGTCTGAGCCCCAGACCAGAGGTTTGTGATTTAACATGTCTTAGGTTCAGGCCAGAAACCTGTGTCCTTCATAAGCTCCCAGATGATCCTGACAGAGGTGGTTTCAGGACAACAATTTGAGACACTGTGTGGGGGTGTTGCCAGAACACGATCACAAACCATCTTGTGCAGGACTGAATGTACACCCAGTGGTAGAGAAGCCCAGCCCCTTCTTTCCACCACGTGGGAAGCATAAAATAGGCATTTGTTTACACCACATAGGTCATGGCCTACTTAGTAAAAAAAAGTGTTTCTCTTCCTCTGAGGTGGATCCGGTTGAGGATGGAGAGGAGAGTTGTCAGCTCAGCAGAGGAGATGAATTATTTCACAAGTGGAGGTTTCAATTTGTACTGAGTGATGCTTACATGATACTTTCTAGAAGGCTTTTTAAAATATCTATAGACTTCTATGAAGGCAATTATTTTGCTTTTATGAAATATTTCTTTTAATAGCAATAGTAAAGTGACTTAAAATGCATCCATAAATAAATAAACATAGCCATTTAAAAAATGTCTTGAAGTCTTCCTGACAGGAGACAAAGGTCTTTTCTTATTTATGTTGTGTAGAGGTACTGAATATGCACAACAGTTATGATCATCTGCAAACATGTAAGAGAAAATTAAAGCCCAGTAGATGGCACTGTTTGCTTTTTACAAGTGACTTCAGTGAGAAAACATTCCCCACATCCCCAAACCTATTTGTTTTGACAATAATATAAATCCAACTTCCATTTTTAAAAAGCATTAGTTACAAGGAACCCAATCATTATGTCCTTTTCCGAACCCACATTGAGTAACTCTGTCACGATTTATTAAATAGAAAAGTACTTAAGGATTATTAATCTTGTCTGAGAGCAGAAAGCAGTTAACTTGCTTCTTTTTTCCCCCCAATGCTGCTAGGAAGCTATATTCTTCTGCCCCCACCCCCACCAGCCCCCATACAACTACAGATGCTCTCTCTCCAAAAAAAGATATAGGTTAAAAATCAATATCAGACCAGAATGCACTGTTTAAATGAAATTGTGTTTGTACTGGAATTACGCCTAGCTGTTCCCTGGCATCTTTTCCCCACCAACATTATAATACATTTATGAACACATATTTTATTGTCTTTTGACATGAGAAAGAACAATGTGTAACTGATGAGGTAGGACACTGAAATCATAGGGTCCCTGGTATGGGTTTTGGGGTTCCAGTCCCAAGATCCTGGGTATATATAATTAACTTTTCTGAGCATCATTTTTACCATGTGTATAAAGGTGATAACAATGCCTACTCCACAGGGATATTATGATAATGAAACTAGACAATGTAAGCACCCAATACAATGCATGATGCATAGTAGGTATTCAAGTAGTGGTATTTTGTTTATGTTTATATTAAATTAAACTCCTAGAGTCAGGCATGCATTACACAAAACTTCAGGAACTTCAGAAAAATAAATTCCATAATTTTACATTAGCAATATATTTAGTACTAACTCTCCTTCAATCTAGTGATGCTGTGTTACTGTGTTTTCTCATCATTAGCATCAAACCTATACTTTTAAGCTTTTGGGGCTTTAGAGGCACATGGAGGCAATCAGCAAACACCATTTACTGCTGAAGGTTAAAGCAGCTGTACCCTGTAATCTCCTTCTCAGCTGCCAATACTAATTTAATACAAAGAGGTGAACACATGGCTGAAATGCTTGGCGCAGTGTATATTTTTCCCATCTTGCTTTAAGATTATGAAAATTACATATTGTCTACAAAAGCTAGTATTTCTAGTTAGTGATAGTTTTCCAACATCAGAACACTAAATATACCAAAATTCCAAGATACTCTACTATGAATTAAAATTTGATATCTGTTCACATTCAATTTGATTAAAATTCAGAAACCAAGCAGAAAAAGATTAACAAAGTAAATGAGGATATTCAGAAGGAAAAAGAAAAAAAAATCTAGTAAAGAGAAGAGGGGAAATCATCCTAATAATAACTTGAATTTTCTATATTTATCCATGTGTATTTGCTTCACTTGGTTGTCAATTTTAATTGGTCTGCAACATACTGTGGTTCTTATGTATTCAGAATTTCAATTGTTATTTTTGCCATCGACTATAGTATCCCAAAATGCAGTCTATTCCTAGTGAATAATAAGGGTTTCTCTCATAATGGAAATTAATAACTTATGAAATCTACTGTTAGTTTTTATATCTTTGACACAAATGTTTTGAGTGCATCCAATGGGAACTTTCTCCTTCATAAATCATACCTATGTTACTAAGAGCAAGGATGATTCAGCAAGATTGGCCCAAAGGTTAGAACCAAGGCAGGTATGTACCAAAATGTCAGAAGCCCACTACTGATACTCATGTCTTTCCAATGCAATTGTTTCCTGGATGACATGACTTTTTTTTTTTTATAACCAACTTTCTTATTTTATTATTATTACTAGTGCCCCGGTGAATGGATTTGTGCATATTGAAAAAAATAATAATTAGAAGGTGGCCAGTGGGGTGGGACTGGGCAAGATGGGCTGGACATGCCCTGGAGCCAACATCCCACGGTCCCTCCCCAGCGGGCGCACCTGGGGCAGCACCGGATTCAAAGGGCATCTGCAGAGTGAGCAGGGTCCCTCGGCCTGGCCTGCAGGGATAAGCTGAAACCGGCTCTCCGACATCCCGAGGGGTCCCCGATTGTGAGAGGGCGGTTCTTGGGTGACACACTTCATGGTTATTTTTGAAAAGGAAAGAATCCTACTCTGCTTGTGTGCATGTAAGTTTGCAAGTACATATCTACACTAATAAAAGAGAAACATGGTAATTAGCGTACGACCGCTACCCTTTTCATTGGCTAATCAGTGAGTATATGCAAATTAACTGTCAGCCAAGATGGCGGCCGGCAGCCAGGCAGCTGGAAGCGAACATGAGGCTTGCTTGCTTCAGTGAAGGAGGACTCCAACGTTCCCCGCCTGCCTTGCCGGCCTCTGAGCTGGCAGTTTGAAACTTTGTAACTAATATAGAAGCTAAACAAAACCCCAGAAACCAGCTTTCAGCCAGCCGGGATCTCAGAGCTGGAGTTATACATTGTTTCGATTATAGAACGCAAACAAACCAGATACCAGCTTTCAGCAGCGGAAGCCTCAGAGCTAGAGCCAGA
>NW_005353397.1:384695-393980 GCF_000412655.1 Myotis brandtii
CAGGGAGGAGCCAGCCAACGATTGTTGATGGCGGCAGAGGCGGGGAACCAGGGTGGAGCCAGCCAGCAATTGTTGACTTGCAGTGGCTGCAACAGTGCGGTGATGGGGCTGGTGCCTTCCCCTGATCAGCCCGTTCGACTCCCACAAAGGGTGGCCAGACTGTGGCTTAGGCCCACTCCCCAAGGGAGCAGGGAGCAGGTAGTAGGACATCACCTAGGGCTCCCAGTATGTGATAGGGGGCAAGCTGGGCTGAGGGAACCCCCTCCCCAGTGCACAAATTTTTGTGCACCGGGCCCCTAGTATCTATATAAAACTTGATGGTTTTAAAATTTGAGAGGCTACATGATATACATGGGTCTTGGAGATAGATAGGTCTGGATTCCTAGATAGATACTAGCATTTATTAGTTTTTTTACCTTGGGAACTTACTTAACCTTTCTGGAGCAGGCTTTGTCATGTATAAAAAGTGAGGCTAATAATGCATGCCCCACAGGAAGTGATTGGTATATTCTATCACAATGCCTGAAATGTAGGAGATGCCCAATATCTGAATAAAAATTAACTCAGCGCATAGGTGAGCCCTTAAACAACTTCATATATAAAAATCTGGATTTGCAACAATAAAAATTAGCTGTTGATAATTATTTTTAAACATAATTATAAGAGAACGAACAGAATGTCTTTAAAAAACATCTACATTTTAACAAAAATAATATTGTAGAAAACATTCTTAAGTACAATGAAATATATTGTAGAACACCAAAGGGCCAGGCATTATGTTGCTTCTAGGCGATTCATTTGTTCAAGCATATTAATAAAAACAAAATCCCCTACTTGAGTAACACCTAAAATAATTTTTCTATGCTTTACTTTAAGTGGGACTGGTTGATATTTAGATACCTTCAGCTCAAATCTCATCTAGCTAATAAGAATACTGCTTGTTTCCTGCCACACCTAAGGAAAGTAGCCACTGAGAAATACACACCCTTCCCTTCATTACTCTCTACTATTCCCCAACTCTCTTATTGCACAATCCAGCTTGTGTGCCCAAGACGTTTCAAAGCTCAATATAGCACACAAATATCTCCAAACTCTTATGCCATTAGCACGAACGAGAGGACATTAATAGCAGGCTCTCAGTTGCAAGTCATGTGTGTCCTGATATTAGTATCTGCATTCTGGGAAACCCAGAAGATTTTAGCAGTAAACACATCACACATTTTCTTAGTGAAATGAAAGGTTAAGCTTGAACTTTGTAAGGCTCTTCCACTTACTACATTTTGCAGGTTATAGTTGAGCTTCATAGAGAAGTGGCAATGATCTACAGAACAGAGGTAGCAACTTCTTGGAAGAATGATATGACTGGAAAGTGATATTGAAAACTGGCATCACAAGTTTTACTAAACGAAATAAAAAATTATCAAGATAGAGTGGTTTGCCGAAACCGGTTTGGCTCAGTGGATAGAGCGTCGGCCTGCGGACTGAAAGGTCCCAGGTTCGATTCCGGTCAAGGGCATGTACCTGGGTTGCGGGCACATCCCCAGTGGGAGATGTGCAGGAGGCAGCTGATCGATGTTTCTCTCTCATCGATGTTTCTAACTCTCTATCTCTCTCCCTTCCTCTCTGTAAAAAATCAATAAAATATATTTTAAAAAAAAAAGATAGAGTGGTTTTCATGGGTTGAGCAGCAGTCTACATGACAAGAATATCAGGCCTTGCCATGGATTCTTGAGTCCTATTGATAAGATATCGATATAATTAATTAATTAATTAAACAACTATTTATGAAGCACTTGCTGTGGGCCAAGTCAGAGCTAAGTGCTGAAACACAAAGGAAAGAAAGTAGACATGCTTTTAAAAAAATATATATTTTATTGATTTTTTTACAGAGAGGAAGGGAGAGGGATAGAGAGTTAGAAACATCGATGAGAGAGAAACATTGATCAGCTGCCTCCTACATACCCCCTACTGGGGATGTGCCTGCAACCAAGGTACATGCCCTTGACCGGAATCGAACCTGGGACCCTTCAATCCACAGGTTGACGCTCTGTCCACTGAGCCAAACTGGTTAGGGTTAGACAAGCTTCTTGACGTGTTCACGGAACCACCTTGGTTATTGCTATGACGCCCCTGTGGCGTCATTTGAGAAGAGCAGGAGGCAGAGATTCTGCTGGTGCAGATTCCTCTCTGGCTGTGCTGCTGGCTTGCAGAGGGGCCTTGGACAGGCATTTAACTTCTAGCCTCACTGTCTGCTTCCATACAAGGAGGCTCTGTAGCTTCTCCGTAGTGTCACTGTGATGGACAAATGAGATAATCAATATGAGAATGCTTTGAATATTGTAAAGTACCTATTTTATTTTCACCTTGCAATAGACAGAAGTAATTTCTACCTATTCAGCTCACATGGATGCTGTTGCTTCTTGGCATTTATTGAACAACAATGCTCTGTCCTTGATTTATAAATAGAATTAGGCAGAGTTCCTGCCCTGTGATTTTAAGCTAGGCAGACATGCATGATAAAATGATGAGAAAACATTCAAGGTAGACAATACTGTATGATGACCATTACTATCTTTATAGAAGGCCTATCCATTTCTTAGATGGAAAGTGCTATGGGCATTTTTCTTAGTCCTTAGGATATTTGTGTGTGTGTGTGTGTGTGTGTGTGTGTGTGTGTGTGCGCGCGCAAAAATAACCTACATAATGTGAAACAAGAAGAATGGTACAGGAGGATTGAAAAGAACTGAAGTTGAGTAAAAAGAAGAGAATTTATTAAATAACGCATGGGGAGTTGATTCCAACAGGATGTACTGAACATTTTACTATGCTTTGTAATACGCTGAAACCCAGATGGGGGAAACATTGATGCTGACATGAGATGAATAGCAACTCAGTTTGCAAGTGGATTCTTTATTTTACTCTAATAACTATGCCAAGTAGTTCTGAATCTCATAGTTCACTGTGATACTAT
Organism: Myotis brandtii; assembly: GCF_000412655.1. Classification (NCBI taxonomy): domain Eukaryota; kingdom Metazoa; phylum Chordata; class Mammalia; order Chiroptera; family Vespertilionidae; genus Myotis; species Myotis brandtii. The sequence continues at coordinate 387,667 of NW_005353397.1, forward strand.
ACATAGCTTTTAAAATATTAATATTTTAAGTAATAAGTGTAGTAAAACCTCAAAATATTTTAGCACTTATACAATGCCTTAGATTTTACAGAATTTTTATGTGGCCCATTTAATTTAATTTTTGTAATAACTGTGAGATGGGCATTACCATTATCTCTAATTTAGAGATGAAAAATCTGGACAGGAGTAGGTAAAATAATTCACTCAAAGTAAGACAGGAAGTGGGACACCCATGGTTTGAACCCAGGTTTTTTAACTCTAAGATGTATTTTACATCTTCACTTCACATTAGAAAATGAGCAGTCTAAAACAAAGCATCATTATAATGGGATGAAAAAAGAAAGAAATCTGGAAAATAAATTAAAAAGCAAATTTAAAGCATGGAATTAATGTGGAACCATAGTCCCTCATACCTCTCCTCTTATTCCATTTGTAGTATTTAGAAATTAATTCTTATTGGTTTCCAGAATGATGCAGTCATTAAAAGGATTTTGTTCAAAGGTCATTCTGAGCAAACAGTGTATTTTTAAGGAATGTCACTGTAAACGTTTCATTGTGGATTGTGGTTCTACATATGAGTAGCATACATTTATTTCATGGTATTGTTGGTATACCTAAAAAAGAGATTGATATGTTGATGTGAGATACACTAAAAAGTGAAATGGCTTTAAAGAAATATAAGCCAAAAACAAAGTCATAATTGACATTTCCATTTTAAGAATTAAATAAGATTCTAGTTAACAGTATTAATGACAAAGCTATACATGTAAAAGCCCATACACATTCACATAATTATGCACTGTTGTTAGCAAAATTTTAATGATTTTTCTATAAATTTGAATAGTCTTCTAGTCCGAGAACACATTACTACATGCCCCCTTTGCAAAGTTAGGGTACAAGAAAACAACAACTACAATAAATCTATGGATAGTGTCTTAGTTCAGGTTGTTATAACCAAAAATAATAGACTGAGTGGCTTAAACAACAAACATTTATTTCTCACAGTTCTGAAGGCTGGGAGTCCAAGATTAAGGTGCTGGCGGATCCAGGGGCTGATGAAGGCTCTCTTCTTGGCTTGCAGATGGCTATCGTTCTGTTTCCTCACATGGTACAAAGCAAACTCTTCTCTGTCTTCTTGTAAGGGCTCTAATCCCATTCATGTAGGCTCTTTCCCTATGACCCAATTACCTCCCAAAGCCCCATCTCCTAATACCAATACCAACACATTGGGGGTTAGGATTTCAAGATATGAATTTGGGGTGGGGGTGGGGCGAAGACACAAACGTTCAGTCCATAGTAGGTAACCTAGCATATTTAGCTTGTTTCCGCTCCCCCATCTACCCCACCACAATAGGAACAACGTATTTAACCGCAATAAGAATAAAATCTTGTTTCTTCTCTCTTAGACTATTGTCTCCATTCTAGAAATATAAAATGGAGATGTCTCACTAAAAAAAAAAATCTGCTAAAGGCAAATTTCCTTTAATTTTTTCTTCTTTAAAAGCCAAGAAATAACACTATCAAAATGTATGAAAATAACATACCAGTCTGGATTTTCAGAGAATCATCTGACTAGAAGAGTTTTTTACTGATCAACAATATCTGGCTTTAAAAAGTACTGTGTATAAATAATTTTAATTAGATCTATTTAAAAAGAGCTTCAGAGTGGACAATTCCACCATCTTTCTAATGAATTCAATTTGGATATAATCACTTTATTGGTTAAGAAAGTCTTTATATTTTGATTAAATCCCTTGTATGCAACATATTAAGACATATAAATATGTAGGCTGAATCTTTGCATGTGAAAACTTGACTCTTAGAATATCTTCTATATATAAAATAACTTGAGATCACTTATTCACAAAAACTTGTGTTATGATTTTTATAATATGAAACCCACTGAATGTTTTAGGTTGGGTCACACAGGATGCAACCCCTTGAAGAAATCTTCATAGTTTGTGGTTTGGTGTAGAGTTTTGCAGTTTCCAAAAATTTAGGGGTGGTTAGGCCCTGAGGAACTGATTTATGCTAATTTAAATCACAGGAAACTGATTTGGAAGGGTGAATATGTGGTATTATGTGAGGGCTGGGAAGTTGAACAAGAAGGAGGAAAGACAGGTATGTGCCTTTTCTGTTGGGTTGTTCTTTAGATATGAATGTATCTAAATAACTCAATTCCAATAATAATTTATTCAGAATAAAGCCTAGACATGGGAACTAAGTAAAAAGAGCTGTGTGTAGTGAAAAATAGATGTTCCCAATTCTATCTATGGAGGTCTTTTGATCAGAGAAGAATCTACAGTCAGTTATATTGATAGAAACAAGAAGAGATAACTGACATCTTAAAGAAATATAGGAAAAGTAGACATTTGAACTCAAAGTCTATGTGGTGGAAGAAGGGGTGTGTTAGGGTTCTTTAGAGAAAAGAACCAATACACGTATAGTTGACCCTTAAACACCACAAATTCGAACTGCGTGGGTCCACTTATATGTAGATTTTTTCAATAAATATACAGTTGGCCCTCCATATCCCTGGATTTTGCAACCACAGATTCAACCAACTACACATCAAAAACAATATTTTCACATGGCCAGTGTTGCTCAGTGGTTGAGCATCAACCTATGAACCAGGAGGTCATGGTTTGATTCCCAGTCAGGGCACATACCCTGGTTGTGGGCTCAATCCCCAGTGGGGGGCATGCAGGAGGCAGCTGATCAGTGATTCTCTCTCATTGTTGATGTTTCTATCTCTCTCTCCCTCTCTTTTCCTCTCTGAAATCAATAAAAATATATTTTTAAAAAAGCATTTTCAGTCCAAGTTTGGGAATCCGCATATGTGGAGGGCTAACTTAAATTATATGCAGATATTGACTGTACCCTAACCCCCTGTGTTGTTCAAGGGTGAACTATCAACTATGTTTATATCTCTCTATATATAAAAGGCTAAGTGACCAACTGTCCATTCGTCTGACTGTCCAACCGGCCAGTACATATGACGTGCACTGGCAATTAAAAAATAAATGTTGACTTGTGCATGTGCGATACATATAAAGCTCTCGCTGGCACCAATCGCACATGTGTGTTTCAATCTGTCATTGTCGATGGTGAATTTGGTTGTTTTTGTTGACATTCTGAAGCTGAAAGAAAGCGGTCTCATCGACAGAATATGTCTGAAGACCAACTATTGGCACAATGTACCTCTGAAGCCGAAAGAAGCTGGTGTCATCCACAGAATGTATTAAGAGTGTTTGTACTCTTAATGTGGTATACTGGGAGATATTAGAATAAGTTTAATCAATTTATCAGTCATTTGTTTTTATCAATGTTGTTTTTATATCATGTTTTTGTTGTTTCCATATCATGTTTTTATTGTTTTTTATATCATGTCTTTTTGTTGTTATATCATGTTGTTATTGTTTATTTATTAATCAATTTATATATTATTTTCATATACATTTTACTAATTTTCTTTCATCTCTGACACTTCTTTATTGAGAAAGGGCAAATAGTGATAATAAAATATTTCTTCTAATTAATTTCCTTTCAGTGTGCACAAATCTGTGCACCGGGCCACTAGTATATTGATAATAAGGAATTGGCTCACATGGTTATGAGCTGCTATCTGTGAGCTTGAGGCTCAGGAAAGCCAGTAGTATAGTTCTAGTTGGAGTCAAAAGGCTTGAGAACCCAGAGAGGAGATGGCATCAAGCTGAGAGTGAATTCTCTTTCTTCATTTTTTTGTTTTGTTCTATTCAGACCCTTGACAGATTAGATCATGCCCATCTACATTGGTGAGGGCAATCAGCTTTACTCAGTCTACAGAGTCAAATACTAATATCTCCAGAAACACCCTCATAGACACATTCAGAAATAGCCAAATATCTTGGTGTCCCATGATCTAGCCAAGTTGATAAAAAAATTGACCATTCCAGAGTGTAAACTCTATATACCCCCAGTATGCACGAGGGGTATGTCAACATGATGGAAAAAGAAAATTCTTAGTATGTTTAACTTAATCTTCACAAATTGTCCTAAGAGATCAGTATTAAATTATTAACTGAGGTCTCAAAGCCTAAAGGTTAAAAAACTTATCTAAGTTAACTCATGATTCAAATCCAGCTCAATCTGATCTTAAATCTTACCATAATTTCACTTTTCTATGCTCTATTTTTTAATATTAAATATTAACATTTATTCTAGTGATTCTGATTTGTGAAGATTAGGTTAAAAGATATACAACATACTATATCTTAGCAGAATTACTACAAAGTCATTATATTAACCGTTTTTATTAATTATTCTGGTCAAATATGGTTTTATCATATCGATATAAAGACTGATTTTTTTAGAATGAAGTAAAAAGAAATGGAAGTGGAGAGCACCCATTTCTTTGAGCTTCAACTAAGCCAGGTATTGCATATGAAGGTTAGTCCATGGCTACTCAACACATGAAGTTGGTTCTGGACCACTGGCTCAACCCCAGTTTCAAATGTTCTGTTTCTGCCCTCACATCACCTTTCGGATCCAATGCTATATTCTTGGTATCTCTCAATAAAGACTTTGGTACTCTTTCTGCCCAAGGCTACTTCTCAGCCCAAGGTGGACCTACACAGAGAAACTTGTAGTACCCAGCACAGTAAAGAATCAAGATAAGTGATCCTGTGCAAGAAAAGGACACCTTTCTAGTTGCTAAAATTCTCTGATTTGCTAAATACAATGGCTCTCTCCTTTGATTAATGCTAGAGACATGCCATCAATTCTCCAAAGCTTTTTAATGCCTATTGTTATGCCAAATACTGTAAACAATTTTCAAGATTATAGCTTCTCTCTTATGTTGCATTTTATTACCTCATTATTTTCTTGTATGAGTTGCACATACAGGATGGTAACTTATTTACTTAAAACTTTCCTAACTTGCAATGTAGGGGATATATTCTTCAAAGAACTACTATAGATAATTAATCTCACCTTATTTTATTTTTTCCTTCTTTCCTACTGTCAATTCTTTAGCTTTCATTTAAAATATTGTACCAGAGGTGAGAGAGGCTGAATTGGGATTGTTTTGCTCTGGGAATCAATAGCCCTCTGTACAACTAGCACACTGGAAAAATTATACACATTGTTATACATTTAATTAATAATGATAGCTTTCTGGGTAAAATAGTGAACATGCTCAATTGCAAAAGTAGGAAAATATGTTGGAATTATAGCCAGCATTTGCATTGTAAAGGACTGTTTATGAGCTCCTAAAAACAAATAAAAAAAATTCCCTAATTTTGCCTGTGGCAATTGACATAAAACATGAACTCAAATGATTTACCTCCAGGCTAACCTTCTGCAGAACCAGTAGATGGTCACTCCAGTAAACACTCTGGTTACTTATTGAAAATCAAGACTCTTTTCTGCTCCATCAGGGAATGTAGTACCAGATCCAAGGTCAGAGCTGGACCTCATCTTGGGGTGGAGGTTAAGTAATGCAAAGCATCCACAGAATGGCCAGAGGCCAAGGAGCAGGGCTTGTGACTCCAGAACACATCAGCTGAAGGTGAGATTAAGTTTTAAAAGGGTCATTAAAATGTACTCATTGTTAGAAGTGGTGAAAGTGGGGAAATAAAAAGGCCAGGTTTCAAGAATAACTAGCTAAAATCCCATTGAAAGGACTTGCTGAGCAAAGAGCCCATCTTGGAAAGAAAGTGTATGAAAGGAAAAAAAATCACAATACTTTTGAGCCTTTTTGTGAAAGTGTTTGAGCTATTTTTGCTAAAATGTTAGCATTTAAACGGCTGAACTTTGACTTGAATGACATTTATAAAAAACAAAACAAAACACACCACTTCAAAAATACAACTGAAAGACAAAACGGACATCATCCAGAACCACAGAAAGGCTGAGGAACACTGAGACTCGATTACTGAGGAACACTGAGACCCAGGGCCTCTTAGGGCAGGACTGAGGATCAGCCATAGCTGTTTGCTCCGCCCTGTTGATTCCCTGAGACCCCGCCCCACCCAAGCTGTGTGCAGAGGCTTTTGCATATGAATGGCCTGGCCCTTTGCAATCTAAAATTACCTAACAAACTGCAGCTGGGTCAGAGAGACCCAGAACATCCAAAAGAAGGCCCAAGGCCCCACAGCAGCTTGCATTGCTTCACAGCTGGGCCTCATCTGGGCACCTTCAAACCCCAAACAAAGAAGAGGAATCTGCAGATCTCTCCATACCTCCTGCTGGGTAGCCTCAGGCAGAGGCTAAATTAGCACCTCCTTAGAGATCCAAGAGCCAGTGTACCCAGTGGTCAGAGTGGGACCATCCAG
>NW_005353397.1:395324-400390 GCF_000412655.1 Myotis brandtii
TGTAATAATCTGAACAATAAAGATTTAATTAAAAAAACAAACAAACGAACAAAACACCTATGTAAAAAAAATGTCTGGAAGGGTATATACCAAATAGTAATGGTAGTTCATCCCTGAGAGTTGATGTTAAGAATTTTTTTTCTTTTCTATACATTTCTGTATTGCCTATTCCTCCCTCCTGCCTACAGTTAGCACACACCCTGCTTTTACAATTAAGGGGGAGAAAACAGTAAACTATTTTTGTTTTTTTAAAGTAAATTTTAAGGTTGGTATTAATCTATAAAATAAATGTTTGCATAGCTAAATTAGCAGGGCAAAGCACCACTAGGAAGACAGTGTCTGTGTGAAGAAAAAAATCAGAGACTAATTAAAAACAAATGAACACAAAAGCTTGGGTTTTGCAACAGCAGCAGAATTTATAGAATTACAGCATCTCTAGAATTATGGAACCCACAATTTCCTGCATGTGTCTGTTTCTGCCAACTTTTGGATGTCTGTGGTTTTCTTAAAATATCTTTGGAAGGAACTTCCAGGAATCATCACATCAGTTCAATGTTCTTTCAGTTATAATCTAACAAAGGCTTCCAGAATTTCTGCAGGAGCCTCTGATTCATGTATGTGTTCCAATGATCTGCCACACACTTTTGATTTAGACCCAAGATTACACAAAGAGTTACAGACCTTCTGCGACATTCGGAACACTTTCTCACCTTTACTTAGTGTAGTTTTCTTAACCAATGAGTCGTTTTTACTCTCCTCATTACAAGGGGTGAAGGGGGGAGGGGAACCTGAAGCTGAGAAAGTGAGTTGTCTGTCTCACAGCAAATTGTTTCCCAGACTGGGATTTGAATTCAGATCTTATGACTTGATGCTGAGTGCTATTTTTATAAAACTAAAACTACATCTGGACAACTGACAGCCTGATTTTCCTGAGGTCCTTGAGGAGGTAAGCTATGTAAAGTGTTCAATACATGGATGTTTGGGCTCTCAACAGCTCTAATTATGTGACTGGCTTTATGGCCGTTCTATGAAGTTGATGGTAACGCTACCTTTAGAGCACTGAAAACTTCTTGTTTCCTTCGACTACTGCTTTTCCACTCTTTATAATTTTGTTATGAATTGAGTGAAGGAGTTGTATTTTTAAAGTTACAGTAACCAAAGTAATTCCGTGTTAATAATTAAAACAATCCCGAGAAGATAACATTTAAAAAGTTAAGGAGTCATAATAAAATATTATGTTAAAATTATCCAAGAATAGACTGCTGGCTACTATTTTTTTTTTCAGTTGAATATAAACTCTAACATATTCTAATCAATTCCACCCTACCCAGGGATCCCCAGTGATAGCTAATCCATAGCTGCCATCCACAGCATGGTCCATTTTTCCTTGACAGTAATTTTCTTCCTATCCCCAATCTAAAATTCAGAATATGGAAATAGAATAGCTTTCTACTTTCTACTGCATGTGATCATCTAAATGATTACTACTAGGGGATAAAATATGAAAAATATACATATATACATTAGCTACTAATAATCAATTCTCAACTGAATTATTTAATAAATGGCTTCATTAAGTTGTATTGGTAATTCAAATGGAAGTTTGTTGTACCTGGTCAAGTGATACATTATGCTTATGCTCACTGTTTTGTTTCCAAGAACAATGATAGCTAGATTTTAGGCTTCTTCAAGGCAGGGATAGATTGTGTTGTATACTTTATTGGTATAAATATAAATAAATATAATCAGCATGAGGAACAGAACTGATTATGCAGAAGGTACTTAATAAATAACTTGTTGGGTTTACTGATTTGCTTTTGCCTCTTCTTTAGGTTAAAAATAGAAGTGAGGACATTAGTAAATCGACCAATTCATTTCCCTTCAGCCATAAATGGCAATGAGCAAAGGAGCTATGTGAAACAGGACTCTTAACCTGAGCTTCAGAGGAGATTCCCTTAACTCCCTCAAATTACATTCAAAATTGTTTGTGTGTCCATATGTTCACTTTCCTGAGATAATCCATAGCTTTCTTCAGCTTTCTGCAAACCCTTAAGTCCATAAACTAGGAAGAACCCATTGGTGCCTAATATCCATCTGCACCTGAAATGTCAGCTCTGATAACTAAGAAAACCTATCTACTTTTGCTTGGAATAAACTATAACATTTTTCTCTTATTTTTGATTTTCCTAAAGATGCTTGATCTCCAGTTAGGGTTGTTGCCCTAAGTACTATCTAGAATAAAGCAATGTATAAAGCATGACAACATACAGGATAACTTGAGACTTCTCCTTGATCCCATGCTGCTCTGTACTAAGTTGGCACTTTGTGTCCAGGTACAGGTCAAAGTGTTTTTTTATCATTTAAAACTCAAATGGACTAAGTGATCTGGGACCTAATTATGGGGGAAATTAGCTATATCCTTATGCATGCTCACAGCCACTAAAATCCAGGGCAACACTTCAGCTAACGGTCCCTGCCTTGTCACTTCTAAGAATTTGGGGCAATCTGCTCTCAGCATGAGGAGTTGACTTTGGAATTTATGGTACACCTCACAGCCTAAACTCACCAGTCTTCAGAGGTAGAAAGCTTTTGGGGGTTTTTTTACATACACTGACAGAAAAGATTAGTTAGTTGTGATCAAATCAGTTTAAAGTGTTTCTCTACACACCCCACCCTTTCCCAATAATGTGTTTTTAAGGAAGTTAATATTTGACTAGTTTATTGCACTGCTACAAATTGAAAAAAAGCAGATATACTAAGGAACATTCCCTTTTTAGGAAGAAAAATCAAACCTTTATAATTATGCTACTGATTCTCAATGCAAATGATAATAACATATAAAAATGCATTTTTAGTAGTACATTATTTTACTTAATTTTATTAATATATTTTTTATTGATTTCAGAGAGGAAGGAAGAGGGAGGGAGAGATAGAAACATCCATGATGGGAGAGAATCATGGATTGGCTGCCTCCTGCAAGTCCCCCAGTGGGGATTGAGCCAACAACCCGGGCATGTGCCCTTGACCGGAATCGAACCTGGGACCTTTCAGTTCGCAGGCTGACACTCTATCCACTGAGCCAAACCAGCTAGGGCAGCAGTACATTTTATTATATTTAATGTTTAAGTAACATGAAGGGCTATGGTTTATAGTATTTTAATCTTAGCTGTTCCAACTTTTACCTTTAAGTGGGTCAGAAATACTATATATCTTATAGTGCTATTGTTTATCTTTCTATGGTTTATCTTTTAAATGAACATAAGTTGAGATTGTTTTAAGTCTACATTCTTATTTTCAAATGTTGGCTTCTTGTGAATAGATGTATTTATGTTTACAAAGACAAGACTGCTCCCCTTGGTGGTCATCAGGGAAGATAGGGCTTTGTTACAGTCTTCAATTTCACAAGTAAGAAAAGCATGTGAAATGCTGCTGAAATCGTAAAGGGAACTTCCTAAGGAAAACAGAGCTTTAAAATTATTTTGGAAGATTGTGATGCATACCCATTTTAACGGTTGGTTATTGAGTCCATTTTGGTTATCAGAGTTTTTCTGCTCCTGCTGTAAGTTCCAGAGCTTCCTTTCAAGTAAAAAATTTAAATATCTGAGGTTTCAACATAACAAAAAGGCACAGGAATTCCATATCACAGTAAATGGCTTCTAAGAAGATTGTAAATTGAGTGACAGAAGAGAAGCCATTTAAAGGAACCCCCACTAAGAACACAAAGCAGCACCCAAATAAATCCATTTTAATTTTCACTTTATTTCAGTTATATTTCAAAGCTGTGATCTCATGAATGGAGAGAGAATCAGCTCACAGAAGGACCTAAGTTCAAAGGAATTGAAATTTAGCCTGGAATGTAAAATTGAGGACTTTCGCTTCTAAGAGTTTGATTGTAGAAATGCCAAGGTTGAAGCATGTGGGCTTGGTGCTTCAGCAGAATTAGTAGTCTAGGGTGACCCTGGTTGTGTTGGCGAATGGCCATGAAGTAATGCTCCTTACAAGAGAAAAGCTTGTACCTGACAAGCCTTTAGAAAGGTGCATTTCTCTTAAAAGACGTCTCCTGTCCTTCTAATCTAGAAGGGACATTACAAACTGCTAATAAATGGTGACATCCATGCTTCCAGAGATTAGATTTCCCCAGAGCTGAAATAAAGCACCCTTTAGCTTTCTCCCACCCAGGGTATCCCATTGGATTCCCTGCAGAGTGCGCTCTGCTTGCACCCTCTGGGAAGGTTGCACAATGGATCAGTAATCTCTGTGGTCTTTCTTTGCACTGGGGCTCTGGCCTCCAGAGGGGAAAATAGCTACACACACAGGGAAATGGCATAAGTTAAAATCATGCAAGCCTGGTTGGGTAGTAATGACTTTCCCAGGAGCCAAGTCTTTGCCTTCAGGATACATGAAGACGGAAAACAATGTTTTTCATTCAACATTTATAGAGGACACACAGAGTACACGGTACTGTGCTAAATACTGGAGGGCATGCAAGAGGAGGCAAAACGTAATCCCTGGCCAGAGGATTCCTGACAGGAAGGCTCTTTCAAGTATCCCCAGACCTATGACCCTTCGAGAAATTCTTGGGTGAATAAAATTGTACTCAGTATTTTAAGTAAACATGGAAAAGGATACTGCTGGGGCAATACATCCTTAAGGAGACAGGGCATGTAAATGTGCTTGAAAATATTATTTCTAAGTTATACAGTGTGGCGGATGAATGAGGTAGGGGTTTTAAGGGGCTAAAGGCGCCCTGGTGGCCACACTAGCCCTTTCTCTAAGGAGCCTGACTTCAAAGAGGCACCGATCAGCTGTCTGCACAGTTAGCTGAATCCGAACAAAGGAGGCCGGCACTTTTACCTGGGATGTGGATAACTTGGAGGAAAAGTGGCCTCCAAGAAGGAAAAAGGGCAACATTCCGCCTGGAGTGAGAAGCGCCCCCAGCTACCCAACCGTGCAAGCTGACCGCATCCTCCATCGACCTCCCCCCGGCTCCCGGCTCCGCATCCTGTACTCAGGCCAGGCGGTGGGCCACGCTCGGCCGGATTCCACCGCCCACTCCACGCCTGCAG
>NW_005353397.1:400724-400927 GCF_000412655.1 Myotis brandtii
CCCCTCTGCCCCCGCCCCGCGGGCAGCTCCTTTAGGCGAGACGCTCGGTCCATCCTTCTTCCCAGGTTGACGGATTTCCGGGGGTGAAGAATTTCGCCTCGGTCCCTACGAGCATCTCGGCCTCCCTTCCCCTCCCCTCGCGACTCCCCCACCTCGTGGGCGCGCGCGCACAGACACACACTCCCACTTGCAGGCGCGCGTGC
>NW_005353397.1:401330-467152 GCF_000412655.1 Myotis brandtii
GTAAGCAGCTCCGGGGCCCGCAGCATCCCTGGAGCGTCCGGTGTTAGAGCCGGGCTTCCCCAACCCCGCCCCCGCCAAGGCGCCGGGGTCCAGGCTTGGGGAGGAGAGGGCAGGGGTGGGGGGAGGTGGCTGGAGCCAGAGGTGAGGCTGGTAGGGTGGGTGTTTGGAAGTGGGGGGGCTTGGGCAACACCCCCGAGCCTTTCTTCGCCCTCCCCCAGTGCCAGCTCTGTCACTTTTATGAGCCCGGGGGTGTCCGGCGCCCCAGACAGCTGTTCGCCTCTCTCCCCGCTGCGGGCAGCCAGTGTTGGCTCCGAGCTCCGCACCCGCCGCGCGCCTCCTACCTCCCGTGCACCTTGGACAGCGCACCCCGCCTCCCATCGCCCCCGGAACCGCACATGGGACTGCGTTCTGCTCCCGCCACCCTCCCGCTGCCCTCTTCTTTCCAGGTTGCCACCCTCCTGCCCTGCATCCCTTGTCCTCCCTGCCTTGGCGGACTCCGCTCTGGTGCGGGCCAGAAACTTTCCTCCTTGCTAGCCTGCGCTAGGTACTATTGTTGTTATTGGTGACTGTCCCCTTAACGCGGGTAACTCAGACACCATGGATGTGTCCTCCTCGGTGGGAGCAGGTCCTGCCCTGCCGAACCCAAGGCAAAAAGAGGCAGGGAGCAGTTGGACTCGGAAGCTTCCAGGGTGCAGAACCCGCGCCTCTCCGACTTCCCACCTACCGGGACTCGACACGTGCGCGCCTCCCACAGACAGACACGGCCCATCCCCGACCACCCTTGTCCTCCTCCTTCATGGCCACGGCCACCTCATAGGTTGGACACCCGGGGCTCGCAGGACCTGATTGGCTAAAGGGGTAACCCGGCCTCCTTTTCGGAGTGGGGGTGGTTCTGTGTGTTGTAGTTGTCATCCCCAGGCGTGCGCATGGGGGAAGTGGGGTCTACAGGTAGCCGAGCTGCTTGGGTGGGATCCTCGTGTCCCATTGTGTATAGCTACTCAACCCCCCTCTTTCCTCCACATACACTCCTGCTTTTCTCCTTTTCTGCCTCTTTCTCAATATTTTACTGCTGTAACATTAAAAATTGGCCTGTAACCCTACTTTTATTAATATTATATTTGTTTGTTGGCAGTGATTTTTAAAAGCAGATCTAGAAGAATGAAGGAAACTGTGTGGGAGGTTCATGGCAAACTGGGCTGCGCGTTTGAGTCCAGTAGTTTGGAGAAAGTAATGGGTGCGTCAGGGATCTGAAGAGGGTTGAAAAGGTGGGAAGGAAATTGTTGTTTGGAGGAGAGACTGAGGTGAGCAAGCTTGGGAAGCTGAGGGAGAAGGAAGTGGGTCATTTGTGGAGTGAGATGTGAGAGAAACCAGACAGGCGCTTCTGGGAGGTGGAGGTAAGTGCGTTTTGAAGAGGATTCCGTCTGGGAAAGTGGTAATTTTGAGCTAGTATTTAGTTCGTTATTAACATACTTAATTTCTGTTTTGCCCTTGGAGACTTTGTAGTAATAATGTCAATCCATTTAGTGGATTTTACTTATTCCAATTTCTTGTAATATATAGATTTGCAACTAGTAATGAATTTCAAAGGCTTCTCTGAGGGACGCACTAAAATAGGTAAGTTAGAGTGCTTTTGAAATATTGTGAGGGAAGGCTGGTGAGCATTGCATAAATCCAAAGATTGTTCTGGAATTATTTAGGGCCCTTGCTGAAGTATATGAGTATGCATAAATAATACTGATTTCTCTTCATTTCAAAGTGTGATTGGCTCTAGCATTTTGAAGCTTTAATTCCTTCAGGCTGTTTTGATGTTGTGTCTGTACATCAAGAATATTGTAATTCTTATCTTTAGAAGCCTTGTCGCAAAACAAAAAGCAACTGATGCAAGTTAATGTTGACAACTTTATATTGAGTACACTGTGTGTTATTTTATTTGTAAGCTAGTAAAATATGCAAGAGTAACATAGCATGACTGTTATTCCCCAGGGACCTATATCAAAACAAAGTGGGAATCACATGAGGCTATTCCAGGGAGAATAATTCAATTATTTAAAAAAATGAATATATTTTAAGATTTTTAGGTGTAAACAGCAACTGAATTTTCCCATTTGAATTATTATCTTTGTACACAGTGGTAGCACATGATATTAAGTAAAGTAGCATATTAAATGTTAGATGATTCTGAAGTATATAGTAAAGGCTTTCCATTCATTATTTTATATAAGTAGACAGAATATTATGACTGTATGAATTTGATACAACTGGCAAATTGGAAATTATTGCTATTGTTGAGAAAATAATTTTACTGTGTTTTCATATCTTTAAGTCATGCCTTGATTTGCCCTCAGGGATTTAGATTCTAGTTTTTGGCCTAAAAAAAAAATGTATTTAGAGGTAGTCAGGAGAAGAATGTATATATTCACACATATGCATCTATGCAAAATATATGCATGTATATCAGCTCACAGCTATATATTAATATATATAGTTTTGGAACACATTCAGTGTGTTTGTTTATATATACGTTGTCATCATTCTTAGAAAATTTTCTTACATCTTCTTGTCCAAAAGGTGGCCCTGTTTTAAACTGTAGAAAGCATTATCACCAGTAGAATTGGCCAATAGATCATGGAAACAGACAATAGTATTTTGTTGCTTGGCAACCACTTACTGTGAATGAAAAACAAAGCAGTGACAGCTGCTTCCACATCCTGATACTCATATTGTAGCTCAGGAATTGCAACCCTCAAATGAGACACATCTACGAAGTTTCATTTGAGTAAAGTGAAGCTGTTTCTTTTTGGAGATTTTTAAACAAGAATATTTAAACCTTTTATTATAATAAGAATTATATTGTTATTGTGAGGTGAAATGAAACATCTAATTTCAGTTGCCCTCTTTAGTCCAGTATAAACTGAAAAATGCAAGATTGGGAGGAGTGTTTAGCCTCTTCTTATTCTTCCCTTTATAGTTCAGTAAGCACGTTTTCTGCTGTAGGTGCTCTTAGAATTTTACAAAAGCTTTGGAGCTCTCTATGATACCTAAATAAATGGCTGGATTTTAACTGCTAGGAGATTAGAGATTGGTGCTCTGGCCTAACCCTTTAATTTTCAGACCCTGAGGCACAGTGAGGTGATGTGACTTGACCCTGGGGACAAAGCCATTTCCATAATGTCTTCCCTCAGGTCACACCTGAAAAAATTTCCCCTCATTTCCTCCTCCTTTTTTGTTGCTCTTTATTTACATAAAATTTATAACCAAGATATTTATCCTGATAAAGATACTTAGAAAATCCGGTGATATTTGGAAGTGAGAATTCAGTTTTGACACTAGACTGTAGTTTAGGATTCGTTGTATACTGTGTATCCTGCCTTTAACCTCTGAAAGTGCAGACTCGCACCTCTCCCCAGACTGGAGAAGTCCAGTCTTTTTCCTTGGTAGTTGTTTACAGCTTTGGACAATCTTTAATGACCTACTATTCTCTATGTGAATTTTAAACAGGGATGAGATTGAAGATTATGTTGGTCAGCTTGTATACCTGCAAGAGTTTAAACATTTCAGCTAATTAATCACTGGTTCCAGCCTTCTGTCTGCAACATGATAGACATGCTGTTGTTGTGGTGATCTGGGCTCTTTAATGTATGTGAGACGGACTGTGTCATTGCATAATACTTGTTTCAGTCTTTTATCAAAGCTGTCTTGCCACAAGTGTTACCCGAAGCCTGTTTGCGGAGGACAAGTCATTTATCTGTGAGAGATGGTAATAGTGCAGATTGTTTCTCAACTCTAACACGATAAGGCATAGATTGTTGGGGGAGGCAAACTTGGATCACATATGTATTATTAAGCATCCATTCTGACTTAAGAAGTATATTGCATGGGTGATGTGTTTTGAGGTTTCTTATTCTATTTTAAGGAATCTATAATCCTTTGATAATATTTATGGTGAAGGTAGGCATTTAACTTTAATATGACACCTTAAGTAGAAAATTTTGGACGGGACTGGTTGGAGAAACAATGGAGTGACAGTATTAAGTACCGTTGAAGAGCCATTTTCACCAGAAAAGCATGCACTTTAGCAGATTTGTAGGGGGGAATAAATTGATTTACAGCATGTTTAACCTAGTTTTAGAAGTCTGCTATTAACTTGTTCTAGCTAGAAGGGTTTTCAAGCAGAATAATAATTTGGCAGATTTCAAGTGAATGTCAACTGATTTCTTTAAAAAAAAAACAAAAACAGGTCTGGCTATGAGTTTGTCCAAGACAAGTTTTTTTTTGTTTGTTTGTTTGTTTTTGTTTGTTTTTTATTCTCTAGGATTAATCTGAATTTTAAGGTTAATGTTATTTTTTAAAAATTTCTGAACTATTTATTTCTCTTTATATTGTGTCATAGTCAACATACTTTAGTTCACACATTTTACTTTAATCTAGTGGAATCTTGAAATTTAACTAACTTCCCTGTCCTACCTTCATGTACAAGATAATGTGTTTGTATGTATATATGCAAACACATACACAGTACTTACATTTTTTCCTTTTTGTTGTTTTCATCCTTATGATCGAACACAAAAGAACTTGATTTGTGTTCCTTTTTAATATAGTAAAGAGAAGCCATAAGCAAGAGATATTTACGTTTTCAATTTTCTTATGTCAGCTTCTGCTATTATAGCCTGTAAACTCTCGCCCACACAAATAGGATGATTACTAAAAACAAGGAAACAAATAAATACACATCTAAGCATCATCCCATTTGCTACCCTCCAGGCTAGCCAAGAAAGTATATTTTCTCATTCTCAGACACATATATTTCCACATACACACCCACATACATATTGAGTTTAAGGTCCTATAGACTCTTGTTTTTTATTATAAAAGTATTTGATTGGGAAACCTGTGTATGGTCGTTTTTAAAAGCAGATACTACTTATTCATTTTTTTCAGAAATGCAATAGCATTTGAAAGAATTAAATTGAATTATTCCCGTTGGAGATTTTTAAATTTATGCTGAGACTGTAACTCATGGCCCTTAAACAGTGCCTGCAACAACAGAGCCGGGCACCTGGTAGGAACTCAGTGTGTGTTTTATAGATTGTGCACTTGCCTTCCTTCTTTTTCCAACGTTGTAAATATCTCAATTTGTATTTATATGAAGAGTAAAAGTTGAAAAAATTGAGAAGATATTACTGTGGTTTTTAAAATTGTTTCTGACACTGTATTAAAAGGTAGAAATAATTAACTTAGCTGGTGATATTTTGGAATATATTTATTGTTAGTATAGAAAGTTACACTAGGGGTATTGATTTTTCACAAATACAGCCATCCTGAGTACAGACTAGCTCTTTAATAGCCCACAGCAGCATAACAAAGGTTATGGCAGCTAGTCCGAAGGAATACTTTATTTAGTTGGAGCTGGAGGGTGAAGCTTGCTAGCCACAGTGTAATTATCCAGACTGGAATGTGGCCAAGGTGCTGTGCTTCACATCCCAAACACTGGGAGAGAAGCCACGATGAAGTCTTTAGTGACTTACGACCTCTTCTTTGGTCTCATTTGCCAGAGAGCACCTTGAAAAGCTTGAAAATTGCCGAGGCTGTTGTGCACATAAGGGCTAGAGCCCAGGGTGACCATCTAGATTCCCCATACCACATTTCTGGTCATTGGAAGAAGTCACCATCCCAACCAAGAGTTCAGTGCCATTGAGAGAAGACTTGCTTCTTTATCCTGCTCCCTCTTTTGTGAAGTCTCTTGGGGAAACCCTGGCAGAATCACAAGGCAAGAAAAATCTGACAAGCTTCCAGTTCCTCTTGAAGAATCCTTCAGCTTTCTACCACTTTCTAGGTGTTTCCTTCCTTTGTAGGATTTAATTAACAGTTTCTTATCAGAAAGTCTTTGTTAAGATCATGCTAAAAAAGGTTACAGTATTTTTTTTTGGAGTAATTTTTGAGTGTCTTGCATATAGTAGGTGCTCAATATTTATTTGTTTAGTTTTACTAGTGGAATTGTACCTACTATTTTGATATGGAAGATAGTTTTGCTCAGGAAACCTACTTAGACAATACCATACTATTTTCTTTTAGGACTATTTCTTTAACAAACATTTATGGAGCATTTACTATATGAATGGCATAGTATTTGGCTCTAGTTGTCATAAAGATTGTTAAGGCACAGTTTGTACTCATGGAGAGAATATATACTACTTGCATGGAAGCGTATACATTCAGTGTGGTTTTCAAATGACTATGCAGGGTGGTCAGTAGGACTGGAGAGCAGGGCAAGAGACAGACCATGGAGGACCTAGTAAAGCCCACCAAAGATTTTGCATTTAATGATATGTCCGTGTTTCACAACCTACCTATTCAAAGAAATCCCGTGAAATGCTTGCTACAGTACTGATTCCTGGGTCCCTGCCCCCCAGACCTACTGAATCAAAATCTTCAGGGAAGTGGCCCGGTGGAACAGACATGGCCAGCTTCATGCTCATATGCCAAGATGCTCACTGCTGTAGTACATGTCTGCAGAAATCTGCAGCAGGTACCTACCGTTTTCCACCTGAGGGCTTTCTCACTCATATGTGGGACCCCTTGGTAGGGCCGCGAAGGAAATTGCCTGAAAAGTGGACTTCAGCCCTAGCTGGTTTGGCTCAATGGATAGAGCGTCAGCTTGCGGACTGATGGGTCCCAGGTTCGATTCCGGCCAAGGGCACATGCCTGGGTTGCGGGCTTGATCCCCAGGAGGGGGCATGCAGGAGGCAGCCAATCAATGATTCTCTCTCATCATTGATGTTTCTATCTATCTCTCCCTCTCCCTTCCTCTCTAAAATCAATAAAATATATTTTTTTTTAAAAAGTGGACTTCAGACAATGACAAAAGAGAGCTGGGTGGTAATGCACTAGCATCTTGGACTCTCAGGTGCAATAATTGACACACATTCTACACTGTGTCCCAGAGTTCCCCAGTGAAACTGAGCCTCAGTTGTCCATAATGGCAGTCTGCTAGTAACCTGTTTTATTGACTATCTCCATTTCCTCTACCAGTAGTTCCTATTATTCCTCCCAAATAAATAACTTGCATTTACATTATGTCTCAAGGTCTGTTTCTGGAGGAACCCAACATGTGATATTGAAGAATCTGCTTTATTTTATTTGTTGTTAATGTCCCCACTGGTTTTTAAAATGAGGCAAACTTAGAAGACCCAGCCTTAGGTGATAGAGAGTTACTGAAGGACTAAGATGAGGGCATTGCATTACCACTGTTTGATCTGCAACTTAGAAAGACCCTGCGGTCAGGTGAGTGGGGAATGAACTGATGGAGGGAGAGCTGGGGACATGGAGATGAGCTAGGAGGTGTCCAGGCAAACACAATGATGAGCACCTAATCCAAGGGAGTGACTCTGGGGTGGCGGTGGGGAAAGGATACAAAATGGATTTGATGGGAAGCTGTTTGGAAACGTCAGCATGGCATAGAGGCCTGTGATACGTGGTCACTTAGCTCACTGCCAGTCCAAAACCAGGATTTACCCTACCCTGCACCATTGCCCGGCTCGTTAGGCTCAGCACCCCTTGAAGGGCTGAGACTCCTCTGTCTTTCCTGTAATTGTGATCAGGATTACTAGGTTTAGGTAGAGCGATTCTGGGCATAAGTAAAAGAATAAATTAAAGAATATAAATAATTCACTACCAGATCATTAAAAGAAGAAAGATACATATTGTGGCATTGTAGAAAGAAGAGTTGGAAGATGTCTGTGATGCATGTTCACTTTGTGATTACGGTGGCGCCCCCCCCCCCCATACTTTTGGCTAAGAGGTAATTTTCATCTACCATCAATTTCTGGAAGACCTAGCATGCACTTATGTCTATTGTTTCCCCTGATCCTCTAATATCCTGTATTTTAGCTAAGTGATTGAATGCTAGTTGGGGGTGGGGCTGGTTCTTTGCTCTTGTTCTGTCAAAATGCCAGGCTTTTGACTGCAGTTTCTCCTGCCCAGTCTTAGGCCACCAGTTCCCCAAAGAGATCAGAGGGTGGGAGGAGGAAAGTATAAATCCATAAAGAGAACCATTTTGAATTAAATGCTTAATTATGAAATGAGCAGGTTTAAACTTGTTAGATGATGGGAAATAAGATCAGGCAGCCTTCTAATTGTCTCGTGTATGAATACTAATACTCTGGCTCTGTCTAGTGAGAAAGGCAAAGACTGAATAATGAAAACAGAGCACCCTGAGACCGTCATATTTCTGCAGAAGTAGAATTGAGCCAATGACAAAGAGGAAACCAAATTATGAGAAATTGTTGAATGATCAGCAAGGAGCTCACTGGCCTTGACAGTGAGAACAAATCATGACAGTGGAAATACTGAACATGCGAGTGCAAAGAGGCTGGAGACACTATGGGTGTAATACGGGAGAAAGGCAGAGGCCTTATTAATTTAGCATCTTATACACATTTACGTTTTTAAATTTTTTAATCATTTATTTATTTAAAAATATTTTTATTGATTTCAGAGAGGAAGGGAGAGGGGGAGAGAGATTAAAAACATCAATGATGAGAGAGAATCATTGATCAGCAGCCTCCTGCATACCCCCTACTGGAGATGGAGCCCACAACCTGGGCATGTGCCCTGACCAGGAATCAAACTGTGACCCCGTGGTTCATAGTCGATGCTCAACTGAGCCATACCGGCCGGGCCATTTATGATTTTTTAAATTAAAATTTTTATTTGCAGATAATTATAGATTCATATGCAGTTGTGAGAAATAATAGAAGAGATCCTGTGTGCCCTTTACCCATTTCCCCCAATGGTAGCATCTTGCAAACCTATATAGTACAATATCACAACCAGGATATTGATTGATATAATCCACTAATCTCGTTTAGATTTCTCCAATTTTACTTCTACTCATTTGGGTGTGTTGTGTTTGCGTAAGTGCATATGTGCATTCTTTTCTATTTAATACTGATGATATTTTATTTTGAAAAGAGCCTTTTCCATTCTAGAATTTTGAAAATAAAATTCACTTGTTTAGACTAGTCCTGGCTTAATTGTAACTGAAGGAAGGTGCTATAGAACAAATTCCTCAACCCCCTTCCAAGTCTCTGATTCTGCAGCACATCATCAGGGGCCACCTGAACGTGGCAGCAAGGTCAAGGGGCCTTTGGCCAAATGTAGCTTTCACTTTATTTATTCCTTGGTTGCCATTATATGACATTAAGAAAACCTTTTAAAAGTGTGTCTGTTGTAAAAGAAGCTTGCGTGTTAAAGCTATTGTTACTCCTCTTCCTTGTACCAGCATTTCTATCCTTCCCTTCCAGTATTCCCCGCCCTTCCCTCTTCCTCTCTGTGTTGCTTTTCCAGATTTCTGAGTCAGCTGGCTCCCATGTGAGAGACACATGGGCGATAGCAGGGAGAAGGGCAGAGTATTAGTATTCATATACGAGATTATTAGAAGCCTGCCCTTTGTTTTCTTTCCTCTAGCCTCCTGTGGCATCTCTGACAGTGGGAATGCCTCCTCTGTAGCACTGCTCATACTTGACAGACCTCTGATTCTAGCTGCTCACAAGTGAGCTTGGCCCATGGACTCCAGCAACACCACCTGCTGCAGTTGTCTCTTTAGCCTGGGCAGGTAGCAGCTCCCTGCTCCTGACAGCCTCTGGATTACCTCAGTATCCTGTAGTAGGCTCTCTGCTCCTCCATCACCTGGGCAACCAATTCTCTATATTAAATTTCCTCCATGAAAAAATACTTGAAGAAATTATTATTTTCCTAGTTAGACATTCCCCAGTTCCTCAAAGCATGGCGATGATATACATCTGATAAGGTTTTCCTCTTCTGACATTCTGGTTTCTTCCACTGCAAAAATGTTGCCAGCTACATTCAGAATAGAAAGTGCCTGTATTTAGGACCCCAGCCCTTTTCCTAGGAATCTCTGTCCCTTTACTGACTGTTCCTTCCTTCCTTGTCTCTGGTTTTCCAAACACTAATTTCCCTTTATCAAATATAACACTAATTTCTCTTTGTCAAATATATTTGGCGTTTTGGCAATTTCCCCTATTGTCTTTGTTAATCTATTCTTTTTTTGGAAAAATATATTTTATTGATTTTTTACAGAGAGGAAGGGAGAGAGATAGAGAGTTAGAAACATTGATGAGAGAGAAACGTCGATCAGCTGCCTCCTGCACATCTCCTACTGGGGATGTGCCCGCAACCCAGGTACATGCCCTTGACCGGAATCGAACCTGGGACCCTTCAGTCCGCAGGCCGACGCTCCATCCACTGAGCCAAACCGGTTTCGGCTGTTAATCTATTCTTGAGCTCCTCTTTTACCAAGTTTGTCTACCTGATCTTCTGCCAGTAGTACTTACTGACCTCATTGCCGTGTCTAATATCTTTATGCCTGTATTCACAAGTTGGTCCCATGACTCAGTCCTGAATGTACTTTGGTTCACAGGTCAGACCTCTGCCAGTTGAGGATTTGGTTTTGCTGGCACTTCACTTTGCTGCACTAGAGTGCTTTTTAAATATGTATTAACAGGCTCCTTTACCTCATCTCCTATAAAAGTACATGTGATTCTGTAACAAAAAAAAAATGGTAAGAATGTTAGTAAGGATGCTTTTGGAAGAAGGAAATGGGACTCAAGTAGCATCTATATATATAAAAGGCTAATATGCAAAGTGTCCCCTCAGGAGTTCGACTGGGAGACTGGGGGTTTGATCACTCGCTGTAACATGTGCTGACCACCAGGGGGTGGCGTGGAATAAAGGGAGACCCTGGCTGGCAGCCAGCAGGCACTAGGGACCCTACCTGTTCACGAATTTTGTGCACTGGGCCTCTGGTCTTTAAATATAAAGCAAGTTTAGAAGCCCTGTCAGATAAAGCAAAGCTGGGGCCTATGTGATGGACACAAGCTGCCTTAACAAAAAGGGCACAAAAGAGACACTTGGTATTTTAGAAAAGGTATTAGGGTGATGGAGTGAAGGCTCTCCTCCCCTATTGGGGGCAGTCTTGGTGGTTGCTGCCACCGCGGTCCCATAGTTGGCACATTGGGCAGCTTCGTCCCTTCTCCAGGCATTCCCTAGCTGAGCACAGAGAGCTGAGAGTTGGAACAGGGAGAAAGATTTAGAGCTCTCTGCACTAAGATGTTCAGAAGGTCGCACAAACAATGCAGTTGTAGGTACCCCATCCTCAGATGCCAGAAGCAGTACCTCTAGGCATATAGTGCACATGAAGATAGTCTTAAAATCAGTGGCCATGGGAATCACCACTAGGTCTATAGAGTTAGGCCTGGGGAAATTCAAAGCTTTGGCTGAAGAAGAATAGAACTATTGAAAACTAGGCTGTGGCATGGGCCTTAAGTGTATTCAGGTCTTCGTGTTCTGCTGTTGCAGTGGAAACAGGGCTGGGGCATGTTTTGTGAGCTGGTGGACACGGTTCTGAACAGAAGGAGCTCTTTGGGGCTGCCCATTAGACCACTCTTTTACCTCTGCTCTCCATAGTGACCACAAGTGGCAGCAGGACTGTGGATGAGGCGGCTCTGGGTGAACTAACAGTGGAAAAGCAATAAGTTTATTTTTAATGGGCATAAGCTTTGAAGGTAGGTAATTAAGACACACTTTAGCCTCATGGACAAATTAGGGTTCTAGTTAATACAAATGCAAGACTGAAAATGTAAATCACTTGCACACTTATAATCGCTAAGGAGCATTTTGTTCAGTAACAAAACACCATTTATGCCTGCTGTTATGTGAGCTTTTCCTCTTACTTACCTTTTTTCTTTATTTCTCAGAACGGACTGAATGCAGGGCCCTTTTCCCCTGGTAGTACTCTCTGCCCTTTCCTTCAGGAAAGTGGTGCCCACATGAGAGCCCCCAACAGTTTCTCATGACATCTTTCTGAAGACTGGTCATTTACCCATTTCAGTTTCATCTTTCTGCAAAAATATAGTCTGTTTCTTTCCTTATTACTTAGTACTGTGCAGAGGAGAATGTTTTTAAATGAAATCTTTTAGGCAGTAGGGACTTGACTTTGTCCAGAAATGAAGCAGGTGCAGCAGAAGTTAGAGAAACTGTTTTCTGTGCATTGGTTGGTATATTGTGCTGAGTTGGCTCTAAGCAGTTTCTGATTATTCTCATCTGGTTGTTAAAAGAAAAATGTGGACATATATCTTAAATCTCACATAATGTTGTGGCCTCTTTTGATACTCCATTTGTAGTAGAGATTTAACATTCTTGGAAGAAGGCATGCTGCATACTCATTGTGCCAAAAGAATGGGTGTTTATTGTGCCCTGTTCATGCCAGGAGATGCAGTAATGAACACAAATGATGACTGTTTCTCTCCTCCTGTGAGTCCGAAGTTTACTGGAAAGGACATTAAACAAAACAAAAGTAATTATGTAATTAGAACTCATGATAAGTAGTTGGAAAAGACCAGTTTTCTCTGAAAGGTTATAATGAGGGTGAAGTGGTCAGGGAAGGCTTATATGGGATAGGAACTTAGAAATTAAGACCCAAATAGGAATTGGGATTATCCAGGTGGGAGTCCAGTGTTGGAAGCCCAGATGTGAGAAAGAGCTTGGCTTTTGAAATCACGGAAAGAGAGCCAGTGTGGCTGGAGTGCAGAGAATGAGGGTGGACTGTGGCTGGGAGTTAGGCTGTTGAGGTGTAGGTTAGGGCCTGATTATGCTGGACCTACTAGGCTGTACTGAGGATTTTGGATTTTATTCTAAGTGCAATGGATAGTCATAGAAGTGTTTTTGTTTGTTTCATTTTCTTTTTTCAAACAGGTGAAATTCATGTAACATAGATGAACCATTTTAAGGTGAACAAATCAGAGGCATTTAGTGTATTCACAAAGTTGTGCAGCCACAATCTTGAATCTATTATAAAATGTTTTCATCACCCCAAAAGGAAACCCAATACCCATTAAAGGGTTTTAAGGGAGTGATGTGGTATGATTTGTAATATGTACGATCTTTCTGCAAGTTTCTGAGGATAGATTGGAGAGGGCAAGAGTGGAAGCAAGACAGTCCACTGGAAATTATGCTCAAGTCCAGGCAGAGCATAATGGTCTTGGTGGCTTCCTGGACAAGAGACAAGAACAGTGACCACAGATATGGAGAAGAGTGGAATTATCCAAGACAGAGTTATATAATCAGGTTTGATTACCTATAAGTGACTTAGTCACCTTATAATTGTCTACATCACTGTTTCCCAAAGATTGATCCATACCCTGTTCAGATCTATCTAGGATGCTTGTTAAAAGCACAGCTACTTAAGTCTACCTCATGATACTAATGCCAATGGACCGAGGAGGGACCCTAAGGGATTCTTATTGCAAATGAGGCTTGGGAACCACTCACTGTTGTCCTCTTTGTCATTCTTGTGCCTTTTAAGTTTGAAGAATACCAATAGTCCATCGTACGGGGATGAATAAGAATGAGACACAGAATAGACAAAGGATAACCTAGTGCATGCTTGTAATTTTGAGTGTGAGGGATGCTTTTTGGGGGATGCATTTTAAATTTGATCATAAAGGCAGATATGTTATATGGACAATTTTATGGGTGTGTTTATTTTTTATTCTTTTCTTTCTTGGAGTATTGTGACTCTCCCAGAATTAAATGGTGACTGACAACAATGGCATTACCATGAAATACAATGCAATTATAGTGTAATAATTTATTGTAAAAGAAACAAATAACTGCTGGAAATTAACTTGAAAAACAAATCATTGCAGAATTATTTACAGTTACCTTGTATCTACAAGATTCCTATTACTTTAAAGAGATGTTAACTCCAGTTAACTGATTTTAGAAGCCAGTTTTGGAGACTTCATAGTCAGAAAATCCTACAAGCTGTAGTAAAAATCACCAATAAAGAAATCAAGATTTTGTTTTTGACTTCTGCTTTTTTTTTTCCCCTCCTAATCCAATGTGCTTAAAGTGACTGGCATAAGGCTCTGTTACTGAGAAGTGGGGGAGGGTTGGTGCTTGGGGGTTTAACCCCATAAGAATGTGTGTTTGATATGCAATGGCAGTCAGGGATTAAACCCTCTACTACAGTGGTTCTCAACCTTGGCTGCACATTAGAATCACCTGGGAATCTTTTTAAAATCCTGATTTCTGGGCCTCATCCTCCGGAAATTCTGTTTCTTTGTTATGGGGTGGGGCCACAACATTAGTAACAAAGAAACAGAATTTCCGGAGGATGAGGCCCAGAAATCAGGCAACAACATAGCACCTCACACCAGCCGCCCCTCTGCAGCTTCTGAGTGGCTTCAATGGCACCTGCCCTTTTCTGGCAGCAGCTCTGTGTGCTGCTCTCCAGGCACCTTTGGCCCTTCCCCACTGTGACTCCACCTTTTTGGAATAGGAAGTGCTCGGCTTTTGTAAGGTGATGTTTCATTTTGATTAATATTTTTTCCACACTTCCGGAAAGACACTAAGGCACCGCTGGCTGTGTTTCTTTTTCAGCATGTACAAATTTATGTCTTAAAGTGGTTTCATTGCATCATCATGGAATTTTATAATGAAATAATATTTTGAGTGCCTGACTAGCTTCTTCAACTTTTTTTTTCCTGGAACACTTAAATTTAGAAATGAATATGAGGCAAAGCTCTTAGTTAATTTTACACTAAAGATAAATAGAATTCGTAAATAGCCAGCTTTTCAATGGGAGAATTAAAAGGGGACATATGCAATACTTTCAACAATAAAGATTAAAAAAATAAATAGCCAGCTTTTTTTAAGCTTAATTTTTCTGTTCCACAAAAATTATGCCATCATATGAGCAAATGCTATGGAATGCAAAAAGGAGAGTGAAATTACTCAGAAATACTAGAGATAATAATTGTTGACCTTTTAATAAAATTCTTCCATGCATATTTCTTGGTGTCTCTCTCTCTCTCTCTCTTCTCTCTCTCTCGACACAATGACACTATATATATATAGTCACGTGTACATACTGTATAGAGATAAAATTTTAAATAAATGGGATTTTGTTTTATGTGCTATTCTATAGTCTGCTGTTTCCTAACAACATGTGGTGGTAATCTTTCCATGTCAGTAAATATAGATTATCTTTTAATGACTGAATACTTTTATTTGATGCTTTTCCTTTAACAAAAATCCTAGGGCAAACTAGCTTAAATAATAAGAATATATTGAAAATTCCAGTGGGTAGGGACTTCTGGCATGATTTAATTCAGATTTAGGAGGATTACTTTCTTTATACTTTTTTCTTTCTTACTCTTTTTCATGCTCCTTATGGTAGCAAAATAGCTGCACCTCTGAAGGCCCCTTCACTATTCAGAGGAGAGCTTCTCTTAATCATCAGACTAAAATCCCAGGCTGCCTTCTACTTGGACCACCTGAGGTAATGTGACTGGGGACCAGGGGGTACCCTTTGCATTGCTTCAGATTTGGGTAGAAGTTAATGCTAATCCCATGCAAACTTCATGAACAGGAAACTCAGAGTTCTTCTAGAAAAGAAGGGGAAAGGGCTTGCTGGGGAGGCAGCTAATGGTGTCTGTTAGAGTTTAAAAGGCTTACTGAGAGACATTTATGTTGTTTCCAGTTTTTCAATCTAAAAATCATTACTGCTCTAAGCATTCTTCTTTGTGTACCGTTTTATACTTTTGCAATAGTCTCATTTGGATAAATTCTTATTAGAAGAATTGCTGGATCAAAAGGTTTGTCAATTTTATAATTTGATAAACATAAGCCATCAAAGCTGTAAAATCACACTTTTGCCAGTTATACATTCATTATGTTATTATTTCTTGAAATCCCTCAACTGCCTGTTGTGAGCTTTCTTTTTTTTTTTTTTTGCGTCTGAATCTTTAAGTGGAGACTTCAGAATTAAAGCAGACTTTTAGTGGTCAGAATTTCTCTGAGCAAGACAGATTTGAAGTGACATAATTTGAAGTTAAAACTTCTATGGTATTAAATGTTGGGCCAGGAAAATGAAGAGAAAAGGATGGAGAGGAATGTATTCTACCAGCTGCAAGTCTGGTGGGTGATGCTTAGGGTAGACTACTTGCCTTCCCCTGAGTGCCCACCTGAGCCTTGCCATTGTCACATGCTCTGCGGTCACTGTTACCGGTCATCTTCCCATTCCCGTGTGTAATATAAAGATCAGTCAGGCGTGACTGGAAGTGCTGGGAGCTGATAGCTATCCATGCGCTTACTCTGCACTTTTACCTGCAATACTTATGAACTTTTACAATTGAATTTACTGGAAAACGTTAACTTAGAAATCGGTGATCTCTGGGATGGCAGGACCGTATATGCCTTGGCTTTTGTTTTGACGATGTGAGTGGAGAGCTCATTGGTATGACATACTCATAGGTACCCAGTAGCATTCAGGTGCAACAGCCAGGATAGCCTTTACTCATGTGAACAAAAAGGGCATTTGAATGGAAACCTAGCAGATCTCAAAATGATAGTCATATCTTGAGTATTTTCAGACACAGCTACATATGCCATCCTATGTTGTCCTCATGGCAACATTTTCTATGTCAGTAATAAGAGGAAAAACTCAGAAAGATTAAGTAACTTGCCTGCTGTCATAGCTAGTAGGTGGAGGAAACAAGAATTTTGAACTCTCCTTTCCAACACATTGATGTTCCTTCTCTCCCAAAATAGAAATTATGAATAGCAACTTGCTTTATTTCATTTTAATTGGTGGCACAAAGGAAGGAATGCATGTTTAGTATTGAAATTGAGATATGGCATTGAAGATTCACCTGAGAATTGTAAATGATAAAGATGCCCGAAAGTGCAAATGGCCCAAATAAGATCTGTGACCTAGAAAATAAGGAAGTTGTGACAACAGGGAACAGGCTTATCTGTGGAAAATGATGACAGGATGAGAGCTCCATGAGCATGAGACATGTGGAGAGGGGCCAAATAGGGAAACTTAATAAGATAAAGTGATATGGTATATGTGAGCACATTCTAAAGCTATGACTATGATGAAGAAATATAAATTATTCTTGTCCAATCAGAAATGTTTATCATGAAAGCAAATTTCCATGGCAGGATTTTATTACATAGTAGAGCAGTAGTGGGGTTTTGGAGATGTGTGAACTTGGTTGGCTGCTGTGTTTGTTTAGGTTCAGGATACTAGAAGGGTATGACTCAATTAAGTCAAACAATATCCTTTTCAAGAAGAAGAAAAAATGGGGAATCCTATATAATAAAAGCCTAATATGCTAAGTAGCTGGTCAGCCGTTCAACCAATCAAAGCATAATATGCTAATGATATGTTAAGGCCTCTCAACCACTATGACATGCACTGACCACCAGGGGGCAGACAGTCAACCGGTTAACCAGTCGCTATTATGTGCACTGACCACCAGGGGTCAGATGCTCTGACTGGTAGGTTAGCTTGCTGCCAGGGTCCGGCAGATCAGGACTGAACGAGATGGGCTGGACACACGCTGGAGCCGTCCCATGATCCCTCCCCAGCTGGCCAATCTCCCACGTCCCTCCTGGCCCTGATCATGCACTGGTGGGGTCCCTTGGCCTGGCCTGAGCCCTCTTACAATCTGGGACCTGTTGGGGGATGTCGGAGGGCCAGTTTCGGCCCAATCCCACAGGCTAGGCTGAGGGACCCCACTGATGCACAAATTCATGCACCGGGCCTCTAGTCTACACTAATAAAAGACAAACATGCAAATTGACCATACCTTCGCTATGCCTTAAGCCACGCCCACCAGCCAATCAGAGCAACTATATGCAAATTAACCCAACCAAGATGGCGGCCGACAGCCACAGAGCTGAAGCGAGCAGGAGGCTTGATTGCTCCAGTGATGGAGGAAGCCAAGCTTCCTGGCTGGCTCTGAGCTCCACTGAAGGCAACAAAGTTTCAATTATAGAAGGTAAATAAATCCCAAAATAAAAAAAATAAATAAAAAAAGCAGAGGCTGGGAGCTTCCATTGCCGGGGGGCTTGGCCAGCCTGAAAACGGCCCTTAGCCCCTCACTCAGACTGGCCAGGCACCCCAGTGGGGACCCCCCCACCCTAACGGGTGTGTGGCCAGCCTGAAACAGCCATCAGCCCCTCACCCAGGCTGGCCAGGCACCCTAGTGGGGACCCCCACCCTGAAGGGGGTGTGACCAGCCTGAAAACACCCATCAGCCTCTCACCCAGGCTGGCCAGGCACTCCAGCGGGACCCCCACTCTGATCCGGGACACCCTTCAGGGCAAACCAGCCAGCTCCCACCCATGCACCAAGCCTCTATCCTATATAATAAAGGTAATATGCAAACTGACCCTAACAGCAGAATGACTGGGAATGACTGGTCACTATGACACACAATGACCACCAGGGGGCAGATGCTCAATGCAGGAGCTGCTGCCTCGTGGTCAGTGCGCTCCCACAGGGGGAGCTCTGCTCAGCCACAAGCCAGGCTGACGGCTGCCAGTACAGCGGTGGTGGAGGGAGCCTCTCCTGCCTCCTCAGCAGCGCTAAGGATGTCCAACTGCAACTTAGGCCTGCTCCCCGCTGGCAAGTGAACATCCCCCGAGGGCTCCCGGGCTGCCAGAGTGATGTATGACTGCCAGCTTAGGCCCAATTCCCCAGGGAGCAGGCCTAAACCAGCAGGTGGTCATCCCCCAAGGGGTCCCAGACTGTGAGAGGGCACAGGCCAGGCTGAGGGACCCCCCCGAGTGCACAAATTTTTGTGCACCAGGCCTCTAGTTTATAATAAAAGCACAACTTTATCAGATAGTTTTGTACTATAAAAGAGATTGTTAAGGTATAGAATACTTAGTGGATGAAAGTAATGGCTTAAACTCACAGGAATGGAATTATGTAACACCGGCCAGTTCTGCTCACATTTAGAACAAGAGTTCTTTGTGAGCACGGGCCAAAGGAGGGCTCCAGCGCTCCCAGTCTCTCTTGCTCTTCCCTTGCTAATTGCCAAATGCCAGGTGGAGCTGGAGGGCACTGACAGACTGAGTGGTCCTAGTGAGTCTCCTATTGCATCTGGCAACACTTGCATTGCTCTCCCCGAGCTCTGCTGGCTGCCAGGCACTGCCTGTGTTCGTGGTGTCTGCCAGTGCACAACCCATTAAGAGCCATGGGGAGAGCACGGGGCTTTGGCAAGTGTGCAGCTATATGGCACACCCCGCTCACTCTAAGTGCTTTGGTGGGAGCAGAGTGCATCCTCCCACTGATGCTGTAATGAGCCCGTTACAGAATACCTGCTATAGTATCTCTGTAGTCACCTTTATTAGAATTGACTCTGTTGTCCAATTGCACTGATCATTAAAACTTTTAATGTGCAGTGTAAACTTTTCTCTCCTTGGCTTGAGGCAGTTGCTGCCTGCCCTATTTGGCAGTCACCATGAGTAGCTGTGAGCACTAGTGAGGTTATTGGCTGCGGAGTAAAACAGAAGCTGAATAAGTTTGGCTCCCAGCACACTTCAGGGCAGAGCTTTCGGTCCCAGGGTTAAAACAACAGAGAAAAGCAACGAAAATGTCATTGAGCAGTGCATCCATGAATGGCCTTGGATGCCCAGTGGGGGCGTCTGTGGCTCAGTGTTGAAGATGCTGCTACAGACTTCCAGTGCTCCAGATTTGTACTCATGTCTCTTTAGTCTCAAAATCTTAGCGTGAAATATTTAGTACCCCAGGAAAGCCAAATTAATGGCAAGTCAAAGTAATTAAGGCAAAGTAAATAATCTCCAAGGTTCTCATTCCCCGTGAAACTAATTTCATATCTTATCCTTCACGTGTTAAAAATAGTTCTCTGCTAATTCGAGATGCCCCTGCTCTGTGTTGGTGAAGTGCACTTCAGTTCTATTGAAAGATGCAGAGCAGAGAGTTTTCAATTGGGCATTTTTTTTTTAAGAGAGACATTTTGGCACGAGGAGAGCATGCATCTCTGGGTGAACTGAGAGTTGGATACAGCTGTGGCCGGGCAGATGATGAGCCAATAAGCTTATGATAACTCGCAGCTGGGATAGCCTTTTCATCCTTTCAGGGAGAACTCTGTGACCACCCTTCTATCCAATGAGGAGATTAGTTTAACTCCTCTGTGGGATTTTGAATGGCCATAGCTTGACCTTGTCTATGTCTACAAGTGTAGAAATTAGATCTGTTTAGCTCTTCTAAGCAATGGGAACACTGGGACTTGAGCATCATTTTAGTTATCTGTCACCTTAAAATAATCATGATGAACAAATAAGGAACAGCTGTGAGCCTATGGATTTTTAGACCTCAGTGTACCAAAGCCAATCTCTCCACAACTGAGCTATTGCAGTGACAATATCCACATTGTCCCAGGGCCTGAGAGGACATGGCTATGACACTGTGTGTCCCCACGCTATTGACACTGCTTTAGGATTTATTATCATGACAGCAGTGGTCTTGATCAAATGAGAGAATTCTTTATCTTTGTGACAAGAGAATATTTTGGTCAGAAAGGACAGAGCTATTTGAAGAGAAATGTTTAACATATAATCCTTAGTTACCTACAGCTGAAATATGAGATCATTATCTTGCTGTTGCTCACTTTCAAATCCCTTAATTACCTTTTTCTCTTCAAAGAGCTGCCTCAGCCCTTTAGTGCATCATGGACCTATCCTCCTAGAGAAATGATATTTTGCTTTTAAAAAATTTTGAGGTGGTAACATTTGATGGACTAGGCAGTACAGGCACACTTCAGAGATTGTGGGTTTGATTCCAGATCACCGAATCTTTTTGCTGATGTGATGGAGGGTCTTGCCTTCAACTTGTAAAAAAAAAACACACACACACACAAACCCCCCCAAAAAACAAAAACCCAGCATCTGTGAAATGCAATAAAGCTAAGTACAATAAAAGCTAAGACCTCTGCACTGTGGCTTGGGTCACGCAGTAAAAGAGTACCTGTTTGAGGTTGATAAAATTGCATTTGCTTCACCTGTCAGGACACTTGCTGAGAGTGTTTGGGCCTCAGCCCACGGTTACCTGGAAATCTAAAAGCTTGAGTAATTATTCTGAAGGGGATGGTGTTTTTAAAGTTATGTTTCTTGTTGAAAATGACTTTTTGTTCACAGAGATGAGTAAGTGCTAGAAGTAATTGAAAATGACTTGAAGGAGAGTAGAGTGGAGGTAAGGCATGTTAGCTGCTGGCTGATACTATTGCTTAAAAGCAGGCGGTTTTGTTAGATTTTATACACTGTATGTGGTGTAAAGAACAAACCTTTCCATTTTTTTCCCCAAGAGGCATGATGTTATCTTAGTAATTGAAAATAATCTTCTAAAGTTGCTCTTTAACTAGATTTACACAATCCCTTTTCAAATCAGCTGTTATCTGCCCTTACATTTCCACAGTAAATGTTGCTGTCTGCACAGCCTCTGCTAACAAGAAGATCAAGTGTAACTCTTTTCATGATTTGAAATAAAGTGTTTCTATTGTAATTATCCTGGCTCCTGGTTGTGCTGTTACAAGTGGGCTCATTTCTCAGCTGGGTTTATGAGGAGGTTTCATAGTGGAATTAAGGCCTTCTGTTCCAGCAGGGTTTTCTTTCACAGACATCTTACGGATTTCTCTCATTTAAATTTTTGTTATGTTTAAATATAATTTTTATTTGTAAATGCCAGCCCAATAAATTTAATAAAAATAAAATAAAAAGCTACTTACAACAACAACAACAAAATGTTTTCATAGATATATCAGGGTATGGTCTGGGATTAGGGAAAGGTAGTTTTGGGGAATTCTTATCCTGCTATACTTGGGTGACACTTGAGAGACACTATATCCCCAGTTTATATCTTCACTGACCTCATTTTGGCAAAATTAGAATAAACACTATACCTATTAAACTGCAGGAGGCAGGTTTTAAATAGGTGTTTGATGATGGTGGTGAGAGAGGTGAACATTTAAAGGTGCTGCTAGGGGATGTTGTGAGAAGCTATGGAATCTTTGGAATTCTTAAGGAACATTGGAAATTCCCATATGTATAGGATACAAATTCTGTATGAGTCTGATAGATTTGTAATAGTACATGTAACTATAGATTGTGTTTACATTTTAAAGTTGTTATGTTATTCCTCTTGCATAATTGATTTACAAAATCCTTTTGCTTATTATAGGCTAGCAACATTTTCAATAAGGGTTTCTTTAAGTCAAAATTGCTAATTATTTCCTCAAGGAAGATATCAATTGAGCCATAGAAAGATAAAAGGACCTTAAGTCCTATTAAGTTGGAGTATCTTATCAATCTTAGACTATACATAGGAGGTATTTGTTACTGGTATTAGGGAAGTGAATAAGGCCTGAGGGTTGAACTAAGGATGGGGTTAGGCAGGGAAGATACTAACTAGTTGGTTTTCAGACATCTTTTGAATATAGTCCACATGGCTCCACCTCATAACGTCAGTTGGGATGGCTAGATTAAAGCCCAGCTCTTCCATTTAACAACTGTGTAAATCCCTGAAACATTTTAAGCCAAATTTCCCTTGGGTGCAAAACAAGAGAGTTGGACAAAAACGACTCTTTAAGATTCTCAACTGCTCTGAAGTGACAAATTTTATTAAATCTGAATAATATTTAGTGCACTCATTTGCCAATGATAAAGAGAGTAGATTTATGAGCTATAAACTATACAGTCTGCTTTTTAGGCTACCCATTATATTGATCAATTCTATTAGTAGGGATAATTGAGAATTAATTGAATTATTTAGATACCTTTTAAATTACATGAAGAATAATATAAATGTTCCACAAATATGTCTATTCACAGGCTTCCTATAATGTGACACCATTTTCCTCCTTAAACTGTCTTTTAACTTTAGGTGGAATGAGTATTGTTTAGTATTGTAAAATAGTAAGAGAGTAGATATCTTGCCTAATTCTCACAGCTGGCCATTAGCAGTGCCTTTATAAGACTGTGGGATCCCAAGCGAGTGCTTGTCCCAGATTATTAACTTCCATCTGGTGAAAGTAGGTACCACTGGCTTACTCTTACTGGAAGCAAGAGATCCAGATTGTGCTTCTACTTTTCTTTCTATATTGTGTTTTGTCTTGTTTAATACTTACTACTCTGTCACTTAAAAGAGATATAGGGCCATGGCTAATGTGACTCAGTTGGTTGGGTGTCATCCCATGCACCGAAGGGTTGCTGGTTTGATTCCCGGTCAGGGTATGTGCCTGGGTTTTGGGCTCGATCCCTGTAGGCGGTGTTCAGGAGGCAGCTGATTGATGTCTCACTCTCACATCAATGTTTTTCTCTCTCTTTTCTTCTCCCTTTCTCTCTCTCCCCCTCCTCTCTGTTCCTCTCTCTAAAAGTCAATTTTTAAAAAGAGGTATAGGAACAGTCATAGGGAGTTCAAATCAAGTAACAGGTGAGAAAGTTGATAAGGAAGAAACTCAGATCTGATTATTGAAAGGAAGCTCATTTATACCCAACCTCAATTATCTCAGAAAACTGGGACTTGGCTGTCCTGTAGAATAAATAATAACTCCCAACATGCACACCCTTTCCTCTTCCCAACAGTTGGCTGTTGACAGCCCAGAGAGTAAAGGGAAAACTGAAGGGAGGTATGTGTGGAAGAAATGGAAATGACTGCCCCTATAGCTTACATTTACCCTGGCGCTCCAAACAGAGAGAGAAAGCACACTGGAGAAGGGGAAACGGAATTGGTAACAAAGTTTAAATTGCCCCTGAGCTGCTTTAATACACGAGTTTCTCACTTAACTGGAAATGCTGCCAGATGAATTCTTCAGACTTTCGCCAATGCTGAGCTATCCCTCAAGACATATCTCAGCAGCCATATCCATCTCAAACATACCGAGGCACATTAAACATGATTCTTCTACTCGCACCAGTAAGTCCAGTTTTATCTGACATTTACTTTAGGGAAAGTAAAGAAGTAGGATGTGCATTGATTAGGTTTCCGGGAGGTGGTAGCATGACCCAGAGAAGAGCAAGGACATGTTTTTATTTTATTGTTTTTCCTCCTTTTCTGTTCCTGACTACTTGGGACACTGTTTCCAGTTCCTGATCCTGTAAAAGTTTGTAGTATTGCACTAATTGAGGCAGAAAAGTGACACAGATTTGGCTTAAAGCGGTGAGAACATTGTGAAAACTGAAAAATGCTCTATACAGCAAGAATCCTGGGTGATTCATCTGACACAAATGAGGAGAAAGAAGAGGAACCACAGTCCCTCGTAGAATAGGGAGAAGTGGGTCCTAACTTAGTGAAATTCATTGAAAGCAATCCAGTCTAATGCAGTAAAGTGAGATGACACCCCAAGATAATGATTTGGGGTATTTGTAACATGCCAATTGAAAGTCATTTCAGTGAAAACGTGTAGTTTTATATACTGTCCTAGAATAGCGTGATGTTTCCACGGTATGAAAGTGAGTTGCTGCATTTATCTGAAGCAATTGCAAGGTGTTTGGAAAGGCGACATGTTCATTTCATGGTGTAGGAAGTTGAGGGTATTTTCCTATGAATCTTAGGTATTTTCTGCATTAGTTTTTGTATGAAATAAAGGTGGTTTCCTTTGGATTGAAACACTTATGAAATTTTTACTGTTGTACTCCTGAGGAACTTGCTTTACCTTACCTCAGTTTCACTCTATCTGAGAGAAGGTTGGGTATCTTGTGGGCATTTCTATTGGGGAAGTGCTGTTTCCTGGAAATAAAATTATACTTGCCTTTTTCTGCATCTCAGAAATTTGGGGAAAAAATGAGATAATAGTGCAAATGTTTGAGCTCTTTGTAGGGGAAAAGCA
Organism: Myotis brandtii; assembly: GCF_000412655.1. Taxonomy (NCBI): domain Eukaryota; kingdom Metazoa; phylum Chordata; class Mammalia; order Chiroptera; family Vespertilionidae; genus Myotis; species Myotis brandtii. The sequence goes on from NW_005353397.1 coordinate 426,053, forward strand.
TAAGCAGCATAATGCTCACTGCTTACTTCTTTGTTTTTTCTACGTCAGACACTCTGGGATATTTGTGATCCTGGGAGTAAAGTCCGGAAAGCATGGTACCCCTCCGCGCCCTGAAAATATTTCCCACAGTCCTGTGCATTTGAACTTTGTTTTAGGCAAAGTGTCTTTTCCTTTTTATATGGTGCCTGTTATTTGGGTTCCTTGGAAATTTTCATTTTTGATCTAGTGTAATACAATGCAGAACATTGTGGCAAAGAGAAGAGGTTCGGAGGGAGGAATGATGGCAGAGGCAGGCAGTATGGACAAGTGCCCGTGTAGTCAATGGACCCTAAAGGAAACAGACTCCATCAGTGCACTCGGGATGTGTGGTGCAGGGCCAGTCCCTGGCTGCCGGGGGGTGGGGGCGCGGACAGACAGCAGGCTGTGCAAGCAGTCTCTCCATACTTCCGGAGAGTTCAAAGTGAGTGCACGGTACGGGCATTCATAATGATCACCAAGGGCCACTGAAACAGTAAGTTACAATCACTCGTCTGCTTTAGGGGCCAGGACAGTGTATAACTTGTTGCATTTTAGAAGGATTTCGCTTTTAGAAGTTTTAAATAAATTTTAGCACAGTGATACTTTCCAGATTTCTGGAAGGTATTTAATCAGACCACCATACTCTTTGATGATGGTATATAATTGAAGTGTTTATTTTAATTATGTAAATGGAAAAAATTGATCTATGTTCTCACAGTGTATCATGTATAAAAGAGTCTTATTCATAACCTCAGATGAGTAGATGATTCTGCATCTAGGGCGGTATTCCCAAAGCCCCTCAGTAATCCCCATTATTGTATATTTTATGATACTCAAGCAATGATATTATTTTCCTGATAGAATATGTGTTTTATGGAGGCGGAGACCATGTCAAGCTTGTTCATTTTTGTAGTTGTAGCATCTAATACAGTATGTAACGCATAGCAAATGCTCAGCAATTAGCTATTGAATGGATGGATGTACCTACCTATAGTGCAGCTTGATTAGCCTGTATCTTGGATGGGTTCAGACACCAACCAAGGTAATACAGTATGTAACACAGAGCAAATGCTCAGCAATTATCTATTGAATGGTTAGCCTGTATCTTGGATGGGTTCAGACACCAACCAAGAAATAAATATCTTAAGTGTTGCCTATAGCTACATTCTGAAGAGACATCACTCTCTATCATCCCAAGGTGATATAAAATGCCATACCTGTAGAAACCATTAATCTTTATTTTTAAGATGCCTATCAGATGATTCTGATGTGCAGCTTGGAATGTCAACCTCTGATGTAGAGTTTTACAATTACATTTTACTCAGAAAGAGAGTGGCTTCTCCATCACTGGAAGTTGAATATTGAGACATTTCATTAGTAGGCATGGTAGAGACTCAGCATAGTATGAGGGGCAGAAAAAGTTAGGTAGGATAAGGTCAGCACCATGACAACAGGAATATTGTCTGCCTTGCTGTCCTGCCCCCAAAATCTGGCTGGACTTGAAACAAACAGAAAATATTTATTTATGTGACTGTTTATTATTTGTTACTATTTGTATTTATTATTTGTTATTATTGCTACTAATATTACCAATAACAACATTTATTGAATACTGATTATCCTCTAAAAATATTTCATTTAACCATCTCATTTAAGCCAGATTAGGGACTGTTTTATCCCCATTTTACAGATAAGGAAATCAGGGATTATAAATAAGCTTAGTAATTTTCCCCAAACCATTTAGGTAGTTAGTTTTAAATTAAACCTACATTTTGAGATAATTGTACATTCACATGCAGTTTTAAGATAAAACTAGTGACCCAGTGCATGAAATTCATGCACATTAAAAGGGAATTAATTAGAGGAAATATTGTAATATTGCTATTTGCCCTTTCTCTATAGTAGAAGTGTCAGAGATGAAAGAAAATTAGTAAAATGTATATGAAAATCTTCTTCCTGTCAGAGTCTGGGGCATGCCATGGGAACCAGAGTTAAGTCCTCTCCCACCCACACGCGCCTCAAAATTGCGCGAGACCCAGACCCAGCCGGCCCCACCCCCATTGGGCTAGATCCAGACACAGCCGGCCCCACCCCCATGAAGCCCCACCAGGTGGGGGCATGGCCTGAGGTTCCCTGGCCCGGGCTGGGGGGTGTACCTTGAGGTTCCATGGCCCAGGCCAGGGTGCATGGCCTGAGGTCCCCAGGCCTGGGCCTGGGCAGGGGTCATGTGTTGAGGTCCCTGTCAAGCCCTGCCAGGCGGAGGGGAGCGGCCTCAGGTCCCCTGGCTCAGTGCCAGGGAGGGGGGTGCGGCCTGAGGTCCCCGGGCCCAGGCCGGGGCGGGGAGTGCACCTTGAGGTTCCCTATCAAGCCCCGTGGGTGGGGGGGCGCAGCCTGAGGTCCTCTGTCAAGCCCCACAAGGCGGGGGGTGCAGCCTCAGGGCCCCTGCCCTGGCCCAGTGCCATGCAGTCTCAGGTCCCTGCTGATTGCTTGTTAAGGCTTGTTACAGGAACTCGGCCTCCGCCTTGGGCACAGCCATCTTGTGTTGCAGAATCCCTGCCTCCTCCGCTGTGGGTACAGCCATCTTGACTGTTACGGCTTCATGGTCAATTTGCATATCCCCTCTTTATTAGATAATATACTGTGGGTACAGCCATCTTGACTGTACGGCTTGATGGTCAATTTGCATATCCCCTCTTTATTAGATAATATAGAGAGACCCCTGTATAGTTTCTCCAAATGGTAACATCTTCCAAACTACAATACATATTACAACCAAGATTCTGACACCGATCCCATCAAAATGCAGAGCATTTCCACCACCACAAGGATCCCCATGTTGCCTTTTTATGCCCCGACCCATCTCCTCTCTTCTTACCCCTCCCATGGCTATGACCCCAGCAACCGCCAGTCTGTTTTCTACATTCTATGATTCTGTCATTTCATGATTGTTATATAAATATTGTGTGTGGTCTCCGGGGTTAGATTTTTTTCCACACCACATAATTCCCTGGAGATTCATCTAAGTTGTTGCTTCTACCAATAGTTTTTTTTCCATTTTATTGCTGAGGAGTAGTCCAACTTTTTAATCATTTTTCTGTCAGAGGACTTCTGGGTTGTTTCCACATTTTGATTATTATGAATAAAGTTGCTGTGGACATTTATGTACAGGTTTTCTGTTTGAAAACATCCCAGGTTTTTGTTCACTGGGATAAATGTGCAGGAGTACATGTGGTTGGTAGTTTCATGTTTACGAAACTGCCAAACTGTTTTCTCCAGTGGCTATACCATTTTACATTCCCACCAGCAATGAAGGAGTGCTTTGAAGTTTTCTGTGCAGGGTGGACTAGTCAAGTGGCTTGTGTTCTGGGATTTATAACAATGATGTGCTTTCTTTTATGCCTCAAGCAGATAGAGTTCTGACGATGTGAAGGATGGAGAAGCATGTGACCCCTCAGTTTTCTGTTGTGAAGAACCAAGCAGCAGGATGTGCTGCATTGTAAAGCAAACATCCTATTTATGGGGTGAACAAGAACATAAGCCGAGTTATGCAGTCAGTCAACAAGAGTTATAAGTGGAATTTAGAGCCTGCAACCCAAGACTAATCATTCAAAATGTAAGCAGATACATAGAGGAAATACTCCAACTTATGGCCCAGTTCTGAAAGGTAAGGACTAGATTCATATGAAGAAAACCTGGTCATAGCAGGATGAGGAAAAGAAGTGCAAACCAGCCCAAGGGAATAAAGACCAAAAGAAAGTTGAAGCATGACTGTTACTGATGGAGGGATTGTACTGTTGCACATTTCAGAAACTATTTTAGGAAGGACCATTTGCATTACATCTTAGAATTTAATCAAACCACTTGGCTGGTTTCTTTTTTTAAAATATATTTTATTGATTTTTTTACAGAGAGGAAGGGAGAGGGATAGAGAGTTAGAAACATCGATGAGAGAGAAACATCGATCAGCTGCCTCCTGCATACCCCCCACTGGGGATGTGCCCGCAACCAAGGTACATGCCCTTGACCAGAATCGAACCTGGGACCCTTCAGTCTGCAGGCCAATGCTCTATCCACTGAGTCAAACCGGTTAGGGCTGGCTGGTTTCTTAAAGACTCACCATCTTAGGCCAAAGACATAGAAGAAGAAATGCTGAGGATATATTTGCTTTGCCTCTCTCCCCTAACACATGTCTCCACAGCATACCTTTGCCCATAGGTAGCTGTGATCAACTTTCTTTCTTCCCCTGGGCATTGAGATGCTTATCTTAATTCTTAAGGATACAATTCTAGGATACAATGTTAAGATACAAAAATCAATTATATTACTATATGATACCAGTGTACAATTAGAAGTTGAAATAAAAATGACATTTATAATAGCACCAAAAATATGAAATACTTAGGGATAAATCTGACAAAAGATGTGTAAAACCTGTACACTGAAAAACCATACATATTGTTCAGAAAAATTAAAGAAAACCTAAATAAATGCTAAGTTATAACTTTTACATAGTGAGAAATCTCACAATTTCCCCCAAATTGATATATAGATTTAATGCAATTCCAATAAAAATGCCAGCAGTCTTTGAAATTTAAAAGATAAATTTAAAAGTCACATAGATACAGAAAGAACCTAGAATAACCAAAATAATTTAGTAAAAGAACAAAGTTGTAGGACTAAAACTACCTGATTTCAAGACTTACAAAGCTCAGTAATCAAGAGAGTGGTGTTGGTATCACAACAGTCAAATAGATTACTGGAACAAGAGAGAGTCAGAAATAGATCCATACATGTAGAGACAACTGATTTTAGATAAAGATGCAAAGGCAAGTCAGTGGAGAAAGGACTGTTTCTTCTACAAATGACTCTGAAACAACTGGGTATCATAAGCAAAAAAAATGCACATTGAATCATATCTTATAGTATCTCTATAAGATACTATAAAAGCGTAAGCAACCAGCCAACTTTTCGACCATTCAACCGGTAGCTATGACACACACTGACCACCAGGGGGCACACGCTCAATGCACAGGCATGGAAATATGGAACAGACTGATGAATCTCAGAGGGAGGGGGGAGGGGGGGGCAGGAAGAGATTAACCAAAGATCTTATATGCATACTAGAGGCCCAGTGCATGGATTTGTGCACTGGTGGGGTTCCTTGGGCCAGGCCGAGGGGAGTGGGCTGCAACCGGCAGTCCAACATCTCCCAAGGGGTCCTGGATTGCAAGAGGGTGCAGGCCAGGCCGAGGGGCCCTACCGGTGCACAAATCTGTGCACCGGGCCTCTAATGTATAATTAAAAAGAACACAAAATAGCTCACAGACATATATGTAATCCTTAAAACTAAATCTTGTAGAAGAAAACATAGCAAAAATCTGTGATAATGGGTTGGATAAAGATTTTGTAGATGTGAAACTAAAAACACAGTTCATAAAAACAAATTGATAAACTGGACTTCATCAAAATTAAAAATTTCTGCTCTTTGAAAGGTAATGTGAAGAATATGCAGAGATAAGCCACAGATTGGGAGAAAATATTTGCAAATATACGGTATCTGATAATGACTTGCATTCAGAACATGTATAACTTACTCTCAAAACTTAATAATAATAATAAAAAATAGGCAAGTGATTTGGACAGATGTTCTACCAAAGAAGAAATATGAGTGGTAAATAAACACATGGAAAGATGCTCAAAATCATTACTCATTAGGGAAATGCAAATTGATATCCCAGTGAGATTACGTTAGAATGGCTATAATTAAAACACCTAACCTTGTCTAATATTGACAAGGATATGGAGGAAATGGACTTTCATTCACTGTTAGTGGGACTACAAAATGGCAAGGATACTTTGGAAAAATATTTGGCAGTTTCTTTAAAAAATTAAACATGTAGAACCAGATGGCAGCACAGGTAAATGTAGCACTTGCATCCTCCCACAACCACATCAAAATTACAACTGAAATACAGAACAGCCATCATTTAGAACTGGCTGAAATCTGGCTGAATGGCACCCTACAACGAGAGAATTGAAGAAGAAACCACATTGAGACTAGTAGGAGGGATGGAGATGTGGAACAGGCTGGAATGACACCCTTGTGTGGTGTGTTTTTAATCAGGAGGGATATCTTGGCGGAGAGACCTCCCGTGAGGAGCAAGGGATCCCAGTTCCATTCCAGCACTGTCAGCCCAGGGTTCCAGTGCTGGGAAGAGAAGTCCCCATAACTTTGGGCTGTAAAAACCAGCAGAGATTGTGGCTAAGTGACACAGAGGCTGCTGGAGACGCAGCCGTTTCCTCTTAAAGGGCACAAATGGACTTTCTTAGACTCACTCCCTCTCAGCTCCAGTGCTGGGGCAGCAGCTTGAAAGGATCCAGGGACATATGGCCAGGGGGACTAAATTGTCTGGTATCAGGACAAGAACTGGGGAGCAGCTTTCTCCCAGACAAAAATGCTGGCAGAGGCCATTGTTCCTCTGCTGAGACTCCCCCTCCCCCCCACAGTGCCAACTGGCAGACCATATCTAAGTTTCTATCAACCTGATGTGCACACTGTTCCCCCTGACCTGGTGATTCCTTGAGATCCCACCCCACTCAATTTGCAGTCCCACCCAAGCTGTTTGCAATGGCTTTTCCATATGAGTGGCCTATTCTGTCTCAGACTTCAGACTTTCCTAAAATCTCTCAAACAAGTAGCAGCTGGACCCAGCATGCCCCATACCTCTTGCTAAGTGGCCCCAGGCCTGGCACTAGCAGCAGCTTGCCAAGGTTCACAGCTTGGCCTCTCCTGGACACCTCCAAGCCCAACACAAGTAGCAGCCATCTACAGATTGCTCTGTAGCTCATGCTGGGTGGCCTCAGGCAAGGCACAAGCAGTTACTGACTTTGCATCTCCCAGTAGAACCCAGAGCCAGTGCACCTGGTGGATAGTTTCAGACCGCACCAGCTTACAACCCTACAACATCCACAAGCGACATAATCAAGGGGAGGACTTGATGAGCACCAAAGCCCCACTGAAGCAAAGTCCTGCTCCATAGGGATGTTGTCTGCATAGCAGCTCTTCCACTATAGTCACAGCTGGTCCTGGGGCTCAATTCTTCTTAGTGACACCAACAGCAATGAAGACTCAACTACAACAGGACAGTGCATACAACCACACAGGGATGCAACTAGAGTGCCCACCCCAGGTGACTGGGGAGGCTGAGCCACTGGGCCCTATAGGACACCTGCTATACAAGGCCATTTTATCAACTCCATGAGACATAGCAGCTCTACCTTATACACAGAAACAAACACAGGAAAGCAGCTAAAATACAGAGATAAGGAAACATGTCACAAATAAAAGAACATAATAAATCTCCAGAAAAAGAACTAAATGAATGGCAGCAAGCAAACTACTAGGTAAAGAGTTCAAAACAATGGTTATAAGGATGCTCAAGGAACTTAATGAGAGCTTCAAGGAACTTAGTGAGAATGTTAAGGAACTTAGAACATCAACAACTTAAAACAGGACCAGTCAGAAATGAAAGATAAAACTAAATGAAAAGGAGAAAATTTACTGGGAAATCAACAGTAGAGTAGAGGATACCAAGAATCAAATCAGGGATTTGGAGGAAGCAAAAAATACCCAATCAGAACACCAAAAAGAAAAAAAGATTCCAAAAATATGAGGATAGTGTAAGGAGTCTCTGGGACAGCTTTAAGCTTACCAACATTCCCATTCTGGGGGTGCTGGAAGGAGAAGAGAGGGAGCAAGAAATTGAATACCTACCTGAATAAATAATGTTAGAAAATTTTCCGTACCTGCTGAAAGAAATAGACTTACAAATCCAGGAAGTGCAGAGAGCCCCAAACAAGAGGAACCCAAAAACACATCATAATTAAAATGCCAAAGGTTAATGACAAGGAGAGAATCTTAAAAGCAGCAAGAGAAAAGCAGTTAGTTACCTACAAGGGAGTGTCCATACGATTGTCAGCTGATTTCTCAGCAGAAACTTTGCAAGCCAGAAAGGAATGGTAAGAAATACTCAAAGTGATGAAAAGCAAGGACCTACAACCAAGATTACTCTACCTAGCAAAGCTATCATTTAGAATTGAAGGTCAGATAAAGAAAGAGCTTCCCAGACAAGAAGAAGCTAAAGGAGTTCATCACCACCAAACTAGTATTGCATGAAACGTTGAAAGGTCTTCTTTAAGAAGAAAAAGAAGAAAAAAAAGATAAAACATATTAACATTAAAAAGGCAATAAATACATATCTACCAACAACTGAATCTAAAAATAAATAAAAAAAACCCCACAAGGAATCAAATGAACAAAATAACAAACTGATGAATAAAATAGAACCAGATGCATGAAAACATGGAACAGACTGATGAATCTTAGAGGTGAAGGGGGAGGGGTCACAGGAACAGATCAACCAAAGAATTTATATGCATACTAGAGGCCCAGTGCATGAATTTGTGCACCAGTGGGGCCCCTCAGCCTGGCCTGTGGGACTGGGCTGAAACCAGCTCTCTGAAATCCCCCAAGGGGTTCCAGATTGCCAGAGGTTGCAGGCCAGGCTGAGGGACCCCACCGATGCACGATAGGGGCTGGGGAGGGACGCAGGAGGTTGGCCAGCGGAGGAGGGACTGCGGGAGGGCTCCAGGGCATATCTAGCCCATCTCGCTCAGTCCTGATCGGCCAGACCCCAGCAGCAAGCTAACCTACCAGTTGGAGCGTCTGCCCCCTGGTGGTCGTGCACGTCATAGCGAGCTTTTGAGCAGCCTTAGCATATCATTAGCATATTACACTTTGATTGGTTGAACAGATGACCAGACACTTAGCATATTAGGCTTTTATTTTATAGGATATTTATAGCCCATGGACACAGACAATAGGGTGGTGAAGGCCTGGGGCAAGGTGGATCCTGGTGGAAAAGGGCAATGGGGGGAAGTTGGGGGAGCATCTCTAATACTTTCAACAATAAAGATAAAAAATAAATAATAAATAAACATAGATCTACCACATGGTTCATCCATTTTGACATCTAGATATTTACCCAAGAGGAAAAAATATGTGCCTATGCCAGGGGTGGGGAATGTCCAGCCCATTGGCTGTCTAAGGCCTATGAAATCATCTTGTCTGTCCCTGCCAAGACATTAGGAGTGAGTGAATTAAATGTTTGACCAAATATAGCATGCTAATTTTTAAGTTGATAATTTTGCATGGCCCTCAAATGTTATAAATATCCAAATGGCCCTTGACACAAAAGTGGTTCCCCACTCCTGGTCTATACAAAGGCTTGTATATGAATGTTCATAGCAATATGCTTTGTAATAGCCAAAAACTCAAATGTTCTTCAACAGGTGAAAGGACATTCATTGTAGCACAGCCGTGTCTGTGCTGAAAGTACACAGGGGTAAAATGTAATGACTTATTGATTCATGCAGCTACATGAATGAATCACACTATAACTATGCTGAGTGAAAGAAGCAAGGTGAAAAATAAAAGTACATACTGTATGATTCTGTATATTCAAAACTACGGAAAATGCTAACATATCCATTATGTCAGAAAACAAATCAGTGGCTGCCTGGGTATGGGAAAATGTGAGAGGGAGAGCTAACAAAGGGCATGAAAAACATTTGGAGGTAATGGATATGGTCATTATCTTGATTGTCACAGTGGTTTCACAGGTATAGCCATATGTTAAAACTTATGAAATTGTATACTTTAAAATGTGCAGTGTGTTGAATTTGAGTTATTCCTCCATAAAGCATTAAAGTTCTGGAGAGTAGGAGTGGTACAGGGCATTTTGTGGGCACAAAGAAAGGAGTGGGTTAATTTTTCTGGGGAATCGAGTTGGTAGGGGCTTTACAGGGAAGGTGGTCTTTGCCAAGCTGGGAAAGGTGAAGAAACATTTGTCGGAACTGACAGGAAGACACAACACATTCTAGGTAAGGAGGTAGTTTCAGGGAGGGCTAATAAAGGGTGTCCCAAAATTCACGCAAGAAGTAATTTTGATAGAAAACACAGGTTTATAATTAAAAATTGTAAATGTTTTATTGATTCATAAAGTATACAGTATAGGGTTATGTATGGAATAGCATATCAGGTAAATGGCCTCCACGGCTTTGCTGGCACATACACACTCTTTTGTTATTGCCTGAGCAGCTGCATTTTCGAAGAAGAATGGTCCGATGATGCCTCCAGCCCAAAATCTGCACCAAACAGTGACACGTTGTGGATGCATTTGTTTCTCAACAATCACTCGTGGATTTTCTGAACCCCAAATGCGATAATTTTGTCGATTAACCAAGCCATCAAGATGAAAATGAGCCTCATCGAAATTCAGCCACATTTATGCAAAACGGTCATGGAAAATTTCAACAAAAGAGTGCGTATGTGCCAGCAAAGCCGTGGAGGCCATTTACCTGATATGCTATTCCATACATAACCCTATACAATATACTTTATGAATCAATAAAACATTTACAATTTTTAATTATAAACCTGTGTTTTCTATCAAAATTACTTCTTGCGTGAATTTTGGGACACCCTTTAGGTGTGAAGGAACTTGGTAACAAGATTAAGGACTCATGGAGAGGTTTAGCATCCTGGCAGCCATAGAGGTAAATGAAGCTAAAGAAGTAGGTAGGTGCAAGACCATAGGAAGTTTTGCTCGTCATTCTGAAATATTAAGATTTTAGCTTATAGGGACAAGGGAGCCACTGAACAGTAGCAGAGCATATTCACTTTCAGGAAGATTATTCTCCTGTTAGAAGGAATGCTTATATGATAATTAAAGATATCTAGAATTTTAGTCAAGAAGAGATTTTTCCATTGATAAATGTTCCATATGAACACTCACTGTGAAAGTATTTTATTTTAAAGGGTGTGAAAGGAATTTGATCACATGGAAGATATGGTACCAGGAGCCAACTGTGCAGACACATACACATGGACATGCATTCCTGGATTTCTCTCCTGTCCTCACTCACCCTACCTGTTGACGTAGAGGGCACAGTCCTCAATCTTGTTTCAGGGTTTTTTTGTCAAAAGGTTCCAGATCAGAAATCTTGCCTTAATCTAAATTATAAAAGTGCTTCACTGCAGAATCACATCAGAATGGACGTGAGAACTTAACTCAGCAGCCTTGAGATTTTGAAGGCACCTCTGTGTGGTTGAGCTTCAGTGGCCCAGCACTAAAGACTAGGCCTACCTCTCCCTGGGGTGCTTTGAAATGCCCCTTGTGGTGTTTGAAAGCCAGAATTGCAAAGGCAGCTGATAATTCCTCAGCTGGAATGTTACACCTTGAAAACCCTGAAGGGATGCTGGAAATAAGAATTCTGGCATGAGTGGAGCATTAAAGTCCAGAGCCCTCTAATTACCAAATCTGCTTTGATTCCACTACAAACATTTACACTTCCTGATCATCTTTGGCCACTAAACTCAGAGTATGCCAGATTTGTTTACCTGGTAGGAAAACCTTGTTTTTTCCTTCTTACTGAGAATGGACCTTTAGCCATATGTTTGGAAAACTAAGTTTTCAAGGGATACTTCTGTGTGCATCTGGGGAAAACCTAAATATTTTGCCTCTGATTTTTAATGCTAGTGGTCTAGTAATCTTTTAATTGTTATTTTGAAAATCAGATCCAGCATTTGCATGTTTGTTGAGTACTGGGATGGTGATGCAATTAAATTTCATAGTATACTAGAGGCCTGATGCACAAAATTCATGAAAGAGCCCTAACTGGTTTGGCTCAGTGGATAGAGCATTGGCCTGCGGACTGAAGAGTCCCGGGTTTGATTCCGGTCAAGGGCATGTACCTTGGTTGCAGGCACATCCCCAGTGGGGAGTGTGCAGGAGGCAGCTGATTGATGTTTCTCTCTCATCGATGTTTCTAACTCTCTATCCCTCTCCCTTCCTCTCTGTAAAAAATCAATAAAAAAATCAATAAAAAATAGTATGTCATAAAAAAAAATCATGAAAGAATAGGCCTTCCTTCCTCCGGCTGCCAGCACTGGCTTCCCTCCAGCACCCAGGACCCGGGCTTCCCTTGCAGCCTTGGCTTCATCTGGAAGGTAGTCTGGAAGGATGTCTGTTCTAATTAGCATATTACGCTTTTATTATTATCCTATATAATAAAAGGCCAGGGACCATAAACGTAACGACTGGAATGACTGCTCAACCAGTTGCCATGAGGTGCATTGACCACCTCTTGGTCCCTTCCCTCCCCTCCCCCCCCTCGGTCCCTTCCCTCCCCTCCCCCACCTCCCCTGTCCCCCCACTCCCACCTGCAGGCAAATGGGGAAGCGGGTGGGTGGCAGCAGGGCAGGACTGGGGACTGGCGAGTGGGCAGAACAGCTGATCTCTTGTCTCTCCCCCTGGCCCGCAGGCTCCAATGGATCAGGGATGGTGAACGGGGGGAACCTGGGTGGGTGGCAGGAGGACCAGGCTGGCTGTCAGGCCGTTGGGATCCCCAGCTCATCCCCAGCTGCTCAGGGGCTCAGGCCTGTAGGAAAGTGGGCGCGGCGACTTCACCTCCATCACGCGCGGCTGCTTGGGGGTTCAGGCCAGCGGGAAAGTGGGTGCAGGCGACGTCACCTCCATGCGCGTGCACCTGGCCGGCCGCTGATGGAACACGCTGCCCACTCAGGGCCACTCACGCTGCTGCTGCTGCCACTGCTGCTGGGGCTTGCGGCGCTGAGGGAAGCTGCGGGGCATGCCTGCGACCTACCCGTCCTGGCAGCGGAGGGGTGCTGAGGGAAGCTGTGGGGCATGCCTGCGACCTACCCGTCCTGGCAGCGGAGGCGACTTCCTGGGGACTGGCAAACAGGGCAGAAATGGCCCTGATCGCAGGCTAGGCCTAGGGATCCTACCCGCATGATTTTGTGCGCTGGGCCTCTAGTAGATTATAATTATTAGGGTATATACATCATCATTTGATTTTAATATCCATTTTATATGCTGGGAGGATTAATATATTCAGCAAAGAATCCTGGATTCTTAAACTCATAAATAAAATACAATGAAATGAAATGATGGTGAGAATAATTTCATTTGTTTTAAAATTTAGCTGTTGATGACTATTTGTTGAGTTGCTAATTATTCAACTACCTTAAAATATGGAGGGAACTGAATGTGTTTCTTATTATCATTATTATTGTTTTTACTGTGACTCCTAGTTCAGAAAATAACGTCAGGCACATTCTCAGAGATCAGGGGTTTGTGTAGGTTTTAAATGAAGTCAAACCCTACTAATTGCCAGGTGAGGAGCAAGGCCAGTCCCCTGCTGGGAAATAGGTGCCTCTCTCTGCTCCCGTGATGCGGACGTGGCCCTTGCTGTTGTCATCGAGCCCAGCGTTCCCATGGCTCCTTTCTCCAAGGTGAGCTCCAGCCTGGGGCCCCTCTCCATACCTGTTTAAAGATACTAAAGCAAAGTTATGTTTATCTAAATATGACACAAGTCTGTTATAAAAAAATAAGCATTTCAAACTTTAGAAAACCTTTCCTGAATAGGCTTTGACTTGGTTAAAGAGCTATGGGAAGTGGGGTCTTTTTAATCCCTCCCAGGAATAATTGTAGCTGAATATGCCTCCTGCCTTGCTCTTATTAACATCAAAATATATTCACATAAATAATTTCATTTAAATGGGACTGACTCCATTTGTAATAGATCTTAATAAAATTCAGATAAAGGAGGCAGAAAAATGTTCTGTGTAACTTGATGAGAAACCATTATATAATAGCCATTATATAACCAATGATGATGATGATGATGATGATAGCTGATAATTACAAAGTATTTACTGTGTGCTGGGCACTTTTTAATGTACTTTACATATTGTTACTAATTTGATGCTTAAACAATCCTATGAGGTAGATCCTAATATTTTCCATATCTAGAAACTGAATTTCAGTGAAATGAAATAACTTAACTTGGTATTACATGGCTTGTAAGTGTTGGAGGAAAATTCAAACCCAGGCAGTCTGATGTTAGAGTCTGTGTTCTGATACGATGTATGATATTGCCTCTTAATTATATAATCTTTTGAAGAAATCATCTTAAAGACTTGATGTAAGTTATGATTTAAATGGCATTAAGAGCTAATATAAAGCAGTAACATGGCTGCAATTTATTGAGTACTTACTATTCCAGGTACTGTGCTAAGTACTTTGCATGTACTATGTAGTGTTTTGCACATTTTATTTAATCCTCTTCATAATGTTTGAAGCAGGTATTATCATTCACATTTTGTAGATGAGAAAAATGAGGCTTAGAGAGGTTTACTGGCTTGCTCAAGGCCAGATAGTAAATTTGAGACAGGATTCAAAGCCAAGTCCTTGACTCAAATGCTTTTGTTTTTAATCTTGAGCTAAAAGGTAATGAAAAGAACCAAAATTGGACTGTTTCATGTATAAGCAGCTCTATTATATAAGTCATACCATTAATTTTGAATTTTTAGTTAAAATAAATAACTCAAACATATCAGAATGGTTGCAGATTTTCAAATGATTTTATCTTCACATTAAAAAATGTTTCAAGCAATGGGACTGGTGCCTGAACAATGCTTGAATTATTGGGCAGTGTAGTGTCATGGGCATCTTTGATTATCTGGTAGAGTCTATGTCCTTCTTCTCGAGTAAAGTATGTGCATACATAAACTAAAATACATAGGATGACAAGGAACCGGTTATATTGAAGGAGTTATCGAATTATTAAAACAAATTTGTTTTGTGGTAATACATGTGCTTCTTTACTAACATATTCTATTAGATCTTGCTTTGGGCATAATGGCCACTGTAATTATAAACTGGTTATGAACCTGGACGATATTTTGAAATATCAACAATTACAATGCGATATGAAAATTCCTATGATTTCTTTTGGTGACAGTTGCACAAGTGCTGCCAATGCTATCCTGATTTGTTGTCTAAATTCATAACTGAAGCAAATGCTAAATTTCATCTAGCTATTGGTGAAAATATAGATCTAATTTTTCCCCATCTGAGTTTAAGTACCTCCATGAATTCTATCTATGGACCCCTTTGGGATCCATGAACCCAGATTAACATACTCTAGAGCGTTTTGGTTAATCTTATGCTCTTCAAGTGAAGTTATCCAAGTGGATGTGCTGTTTACATCTAGATCCTCAAAACTTTGTGCCTCAACATTGCCAAACGGTCTGGGTTCCCCTTTACTGCCACCCTGTAGAGGTTCTCCCTGAGCCTGAGGAAGGCCTGGAAATGCCTTTATGTTGTTAATTGGTTATTTGCCTACTCATGAAGTATGAAGACTCAGCCCTATCTTAGATCTTACAGTTCTAAAGAGAGTTGACAGCAGCAGAAATACACTTTCAAGGTTGAGGATGGGATGACACTGCCTAGGAATCCTGCTCATGAAGGGCAATAACAGTAATAAAAGCAGTAAATGGGAAACTTTGATTCTGAAAGTAAATTTATTGACTTTGCTACCATGATAGGATCTATTAGCCTATTACCCTTCCCCATATCTTCTTTTCATGCACAATAATAGTATCATATTATACCATACCACATTGGTTCATTTTTTCATTCAGAAATATTTATTGTCTACTATGTCCCAGGCACTGAGTTATCAATTTGTCTATCAATTATAATTCCATAGTTCTTTGAAATTATATCCAATTTTTAGTCTAGGAATCTGAGGTATGCAGTGGTTTTGATGTGCGTGTAAGTGGTAGAGCAAATCATTTTACTTTTTATACTGAGTGGTACCACCTACTCTTACAGCTCTTCCAGCCTTACCCCCTGGAGGGGAGGGCTCAGTAACTGAGCAATTTAGCTGCCTGATTCCCAGGAACTTGTAAGACACCGTGACACAGATTAACATGATATATAGGAACAGTGATTTTCAACTGAAATTTGCTGAACTTGTTAAGGGCAGACAAACTGCATTTTGAAGTTCAGATTGCTATTTGGAAGCAAGAAAGTGGATTTCAGGTTAATGGATTTGGAGTCAGATTACTTTGTGCTTGACTGGCTTTTGGTAAATTGGCCATATGTTCTGAGTCTGCTCATAAATTCTGTTTACTCTTCTTCTGTTTTTCTTTTGTGCTGTTTTATTTACCATTTCCCATTCATTCTCAACCTCACTTTTCCATGTTTTTGTCACCTCTTCTCTTTTACCTTTTAGAAATCCACAATTACTTTTTGCCAGAACTCTGCAGATGAACAGTGAGCTTTTGTACCCTGTGAAATACCTTCTCCTTTATGTTCTGGTGGTTTTCATACTCTTGCTACCCATCAGCTTAGGGTGATTGGTTAATATCTGTTCAGGTTAGAGCTCAGCATGACCACCTATTTTCATTCCTTAGTTGCCCTGCCTGGCTAGCCTGCCCTCCCTATCCCTAATCACCCTCTGCTCTTCAAAACTTCTCTTAGATTTTATCCCTCATTACCCTAAAATAAACTTCTAAAAAGTTTGTCCCCATATACCAGTTGTTTTTAACATTTTTAATTCAATTCTTACTCTTTAAGTTTTCCAATGACATATAATACAAAGGTATACAAAATTCCAACATTTCATAAATGCAATAATGTAGAAAATAAAAATATGAAATCCCATAATTTCCCCTTCATGTAGTGTCTATTACGCCAAATGCTTTATTTCCTGTGTATAGACCAACAGACATTAATACAGATCTTTATTTTCATATAAATGATTATATCATGCATATGTTTCTGCCACTTGCTTTAAAGAATTTTACTTGGTCATATCCCATAGGTATATCTTCATGTTAACAAAAATAGATATACTGGAATTTTTAAAGTGATATAGGAGGTCATTTTTTGTACATGTAAGAATTTATTTAATCTGTCTCTTATAGATGGATATTTGAGTTTCCCATTTTTAATCATCACAGAGCTGCAATCAATATTCATATATACTCTAATTGCCTATAAAATATAGGGTGTGTGTGTGTGTGTGTGTGTGTGTAAATAAGTGTATCTACAATAAGATTAAAGGGAATTTTCAAAGAAAACTATGTTTGTTATTCTACTACTCACATCTAGTGGTTTAGAGTTTTCTATATTCCCTCCCACAATTCAGCCTTTTATATACATTGTTTTAACCACAGTGTATTTATCATTTTATATCTTTTATCATTTAACACTAGAGGCCTGGTGCATGAATTCATGCACAGGTGGGGTCCGGCTGGCCCACCTCGGTTGGAGTTGGGGGGGGGGGGATCAGGGGTGGGGCTGGCTGGGAGGAGGGGCCAGGGGCAGTTGGCTGCCAGCCCTGCCCTCTGGTCGAACTCCTTGTTGAACTCCTGGTTGAGGGTACAATTTGCATATTAGCCTTTTATTATCTAGGCTTATTTTATAAGCACTTTTTCCATGTTGATAAACTTTGTTGGTGGTTCTAATGGAAAAGTCAGTTTCCATTATATTGATTTCCTGGTTGATGTTTTTGACTTCTACTCTCCTGCTTTCTGTTACCCATCTCATGATACTTTACTGGCTCAACCTTTCCATTACAGTTGCCTCTCTTCTTACATATTCTCTGCTAAGCAACTTCTTTTCCCTGTGCTCTTGTGAAACCTTCTGAATAGAGGCGGAAGACCCAGCACCCACACTCTTAGTGCTTAATACGTACTAGTACGTGATCATCATTGTGGCTGAGTGGCTTTTCAGTTATCTCCCTAAGAATTTTCTCCACATTGCAGTGCCTCTACAAATACTGTCCTCTACAAAAAGGAGTATACCCTGTTGGTAATCCATGAATGCCAAGATGCATTGTAGATGTAATTTATATTCAGAGCCATTTATGCAGTGCATTATTTAGGCAGTTCAGAACCAAGGAGAGTGACTATTTGCTTTAGCTTGGGTTCAAGGTCAGTGGAGGATTTACTGTGTTTAGGCCTCT
The DNA here is from genome assembly GCF_000412655.1 of Myotis brandtii. Taxonomy (NCBI): domain Eukaryota; kingdom Metazoa; phylum Chordata; class Mammalia; order Chiroptera; family Vespertilionidae; genus Myotis; species Myotis brandtii. The sequence goes on from NW_005353397.1 coordinate 443,972, forward strand.
GTAGTGCTGTTGGCAAGATGTAATTTTTCCATAATAGATGAAAAGCCAGACCCTGTATAAACACACTTTAATAATGGTGAAAGCGCTGGCAGAGCTGTACACTGAGGAAACATTAAAGTTCACACTCCTGTAGCTTAGACTTAATTGAAGTAAATAGTCTCCATATTTACATTCGGGTTGTTTGTTTTAATATCAGTTCCTGGAGTGATTCATCGCAAGTCTTTCATTCCTCTACATGTAACTGCATAACAGCTTATTCCAGGATCCCATTTGGCTTCTGTCTTGTCTCCAGGCCTGGGGACAGATCTACATTCCCCTTTGTGTGCCTTAGAAATCCTTGACTGGGTAGTCTGGCCTCCTTTGCTCCGGATATCTCTATTGCCGAGGGGTACAGCTTTCTCATTAGCTGTTGGTTCACTGAAAAAAAATTACTTGAGGGGCTTATTAGGGTCTTGAGTGGAGATTTTTGCCTGTTTGTGTAACAGGTTCTCAGAGATAGTTCAGGGGTTGCTCAAATGTGTTTTAGAGAAGCCTCGAAGCCTCATGCGTTCACTGGAAAGGACCACTAACCATTCCTTATGTCCTGTGAACTCAGTAGATTTTCCCTGAAATGGAAATCTTGTCTAGGATAGAAGAGAGTGGGAAGCTGCTAAGTCCAGAAGAAAAATTATCCTTTTATGCAGACAAAGACAGCTTTAAGCTTCTGTTTCCTCCTTGTGTTGCAGTACTTAATCCTGCCACACCTGCCTCCCCAGGCCAGGGGAAGGACGCCTGAGTCTCTTCAGGAGACACTACAGATAGTGCTTCCCTCCAGTGCAGCGCGCTGACCATCTTCTCAAGGGGATTTAGTAGAACTTAAAGATTTATGCCTAAGAACCCCCTGGGCTGCACCTATTAGAAAATCTACTTCAAAAGCTGCTTAAAACAGTTTCTGAGCAAATAGGAAATGAGGCTCTCCTGTCTTCCAGTAAAAATGTTTTGGAGGAGTGTATTCTGAGGGGTGCCCCAAATCCCATCTAGCCTGTGATATCTCCTCCATTGGCCTGTGGTGAGATTTGTAGTTCTCATAATTCATTATTTGGGGTGAGTCATGATGTCTCTAAGATGTACTAATGATAATCTGAACAGATTCTCAATGAAGGAGTATCTCAGCAGCTTTCTGACTGGTCCCTCTGCTTCTCTCTTCACCCTGCTGCTGTGTTCTTAATATAGCATCCAGGGTGATCATGTTGCTCTCCCCCAGACCAAAATTGCAGCCTGACTGATTTTAAAATAAAAAAAAATATATTGGAGTCAACTTCAAATTTTCTCTTTCTCTCACACCCACATCTAATCTCTAAGAAGATCCTATCAGCTCCAGAATTTGAAACGTATCCCAAATCTGACTACTTCTCACCACTTCCACTGTATTCTCTTGGTTGAGATCACTATGATTTATCATAGTAATCTCTTGGCTGTTCTCTCTACTTCCACCCTTGCCCATTTAGCCTATTCGCAATACAGCAGCTAGACAAATTCTGTTAAAATGTAAGTTCAACAAGGGTGCCAAGATAATTCAATGGGGGAAAGAACAGTCTTTTAAGCAAATAGTTTAGGACAACTAGATTTCTAAGTGCAAAAGAATAAAGTTAGATAGATCCCATTCTCTCATACCATATACAAACTTTCATTCAAAATGGATTAAAGACCTAAATGTAAGAGCTAAAATTATAAAACCCTTAAAAATGAAATAGATGTAAATCTTCATGATCTTGGAGTAGACAACAGTTTTTAAAATGTGATAGTAGAAGCACAAGTGACAAAAGAAAAAATATAGATAAATTAGATTTCATCCAAATTTAAATCAACATTTTGTGTAAAGGACACCATGAAAAAGTGAAAAGGCAACTCACAAAATGGTAGAAAATATTTGGAAATCATATATCTGATAAGGGACTTGTAGATAGGATATGTAAAGCACTCCTACAGCTCAATAAAAGTCATAACCTAATTAAATGTGATCAAAGGATCTGAATAGATATTTCTCCAAAGATATATAAATGATCAATAAGCAAACAAAAGGATGCTCACTGTTATTAGCCATATGTGAAATTCAAATAGAAACCACTATGAGATGCCACGCCATGCCAATTTAGATGGCTATGATAAAAAGACAGGTAATTGCAAGTGTTGAGGATATGGAGAGTTTGAAACACTCATACACTGGTGGTGGGATGTAAAATGTTTGTCCACTTTGGGAAATAGTTTGACAGTTCCTCAAAGGGTTAAGCATGGAGTTACCATATAGCCCAGCAATTTCACTCTCTAGATACTTACCCTAGAGAATTGAGTGTATTGTCTACATAAAAACTAGTACACAAGTGTTTACAAAGCATTATTCATAATAACTAACAGGTGGAAACAACTCAAATGCTCATCAATGGATGAATGGGTAGACAAAACATGGTATGTTAATTCAGCAATAAAAGGAAAGGAAATACTGATACATGCTGTAACAAGGATGAACCTTGAAAACATTATTCTAAGACTAAGTGAAAGAAGGCAGTCAAAAAGGCCACATATTGCAGGAAGCCTTTTGTATGAAATGTCCAGAATAGGCAAATCTGTGGAGATAGAAAGTATGTGACCTGTTTGTGGCAGAGGGAGTGGCTGCTGAGGGGTATGGGGTTTCTTTTTAGAGTGAGTGATGAAATATTCTAAAGTTGATCCTGTCAGCTCCAGATGGGATCTGAGTTGTGGTGATGGTTTCACAACTCTGTGACTAGACCAAGGGTGGGCAAACTTTTTGACTCGAGGACCACAATGGGTTCTTAAACTGGACCGGAGGGCCGGAACAAAAGCATGGATGGAGTGTTTGTGTGAACTAATATAAATTCAAAGTAAACATCATTACATAAAAGGGTACGGTCTTTTTTTTTTTTAGTTTTATTCATTTCAAACGGGCCGGATCCGGCCCGCGGGCCGTAGTTTGCCCACGGCTGGACTAGACTAAAAACCACTGAATTGTACACTTTAAATGGCTTAATGAATGCTATGTCAATTATATTTCAATACAGATGTTTTAAAAATAATAAATGATATTACTCCTTTGCTCAAAACCCTCCAATAGCTGCCCTTTTCATTCAGAGTAAAAGCAAAGTCTTTACAGTGGTGCTTGGTGTCTCCTTGACTTGAACACACTTTGCTTTATTTACCCCAACTCTAGACACACTGGACTCATTTCTGTTTCTCAGAAATGTTAAGATTTCTAACTCATTACTTAGGAGTCTGCTGTTTCCTCTGCTTGGAATGCTTTCCCCTGTAACTATCCACATGACTTTCTCACTTTTCTCAGCTCTTTATTCAGCTATCACCTTATCTAATCATCTTATTTAAAATGCAACCTCATTACAATAGCTCTTCTCTTATTTTTCTTTAGTGCTTTTAGAACCATTTAACAGAATATATACATGCACATATGTACATGCATATATATTAATTAATTCATTTATGTATTGTGTTAATCTCTCACGAAGGCAAGAAGTTTGGTCTGGTATTTTTCACCAATACATCCCAGAACCCAGAAGAGTGCTGGCATGTAGCATATGCTCAGAGGATACTTGTTGAATGAAGGAATCAATGTAAGTTTGTTATTGAACAGTTGGTATCAGTTACTGTGATTAGCTACCTGAAACCCAGGAAACAGTAGAAATGTGAAATAGGATAGATTTTTTAAATTTTTTTTTATAATGGGCCTTTGCAGATCAGTTCAAGTTTTGGATGGTAGATTCTGCCCGTAATGGGGCAAGCTTACTAAGACACGAATTTGGAGGGTGAGGGTCTTGGGTGCTAGTTGAGAAACAGGTTCAGAGAGGAAACCGCCTGAAGGAACTAGTGAAGCAGAAGAGGGCTGCTTAATAGGCAGCGCCTCTTTCTTTGCAGCTTTAATTAGAGTGAGTGTTAGTGCTGGACCTTCTTAAGAATTGAGTTACTGGTTAGCAAAACCTGTGTGAGTAGATGAGACAGTTTCAGAATTTTTGAGGTCAAAAAAGAATCAATATATGCTTGTTATTATTAGGTATCATGAAAAGGAAGTGAAGAAACATAACCCAAGAAAAATCGGTTGTCACCTTGGTATGCCTGTTAGACATTAACTCATTTTATTATTATTTTGAACATTTCTAATGATATGCAATGAAAGGATTATTATTTGGATGTCATATCTCTTTGAAAAGTAGTGAATGAAAACATTTCTATTTAAATGTGGGTGAGGGATGGTTTAATATTACTTTTACCAATTAATCTTTAAAATTGACAATTTAAAAACTAATGCCATTGCAAATCCATATATGGCACTAGAGAAAGGCAGTTAATCATAAAATAGGTGTTTTTGGTGTAAGACATTTTTTTTTCTTTTTCACATAATGTCACAGAGCTTTTCCTTAAATTACTAGATTGTTTGACTATATATTTGACTGTACAGCTGTATATTGTTATGTTAAAATGGATTAAAGACACATTTAAAATACTAAGGCTTAATTTATAAAATTATTTTACTCTTGGCTATATCACATACTGTGTGTTCTTTGAGCTTGGGTAAAAGGGCTTTTGAAACTATTCACACTATAAAATAAAATAATGTGGTATTCCCAATGGTTTATATTAATATTTGGAAAATGCCATCTTATTAATAACATTTTCTACACATTTTCATTTAAAATACACAAGATTTTCAAGGAAACTAGTTATGGTGATATATTTAGGTTTAAATTAAGGTAAAAAATTCTATAGAAGGAAGAGAAAAATGGTTTAAAATCATACTCCCAGTTCTATTAGAATTGGTTCAAATGAGGCAGATCCCGAGCATGGGATGTTGAACAGAATAGGAATCAGACCCCCCATTATTTGGCATGTTTGCTATGTAAGAGCCCATTGTGTGTTCAGTGTGATTGCAATTAGCTATCCATGGATTCTAAGTAATAAAAGTCAAGGTACATTCATGATACTCACAAATTATATCTTGCTTGATAACATTTGTATATATAGATACCAGACTTTTAAGCTGGTGGTCTTTTCTAGAAGGTCAAGCCAGATCTCTTCTTGTTGAATATATCATCCTGCTTTTTTCACTCATGGTATGCAAATATGTTCAATATGCATTCTGGGTAATGGATATAACTTGTGCACCTGGGTGGTGTCCTTGGCCAGTGAGATCACTTCTGAGGAAGGGCTCCCACCTACCTGAACCAGGTTACTGTGCTCAGGAACAGTGGAGCTCGGAAGAGTTGAATCTGTCATACTAGTCAAGCGTTTATTGCCACTGCTGAGCAATGCAGACATTTCCCAGAGATCCAGACCAACACTTGCTTGAGGAAGTCTGTGTTGTCAGGAGCCCAATGCCCAGGCTGTCTGGTATTTACTATAAATACTCCAAGATATATAGCCACTCTATTAATATTCAGGACCATTTAGGCCAGAAGTAGCAGTTCTTCCCACTATTGTCTGGGAAAACCTAAAGGACAAGGCTATGTAGCAATGCAAATGTTTCCCAATTTGATCCATGTTTCTGGGATGTCTTTCAGAGGCTATACTAGATTTTATTACATATATCATTGCCTTGATATTGGAAAGTACTAGTTGTAATGGGAAATATATTTGCTGATCGTCAGTATTAATCTTCTATGGCAGAGTCAGAGTAGACCTGACCTGTATTAGGTTTCTATCTCTTGTTCACTTGATTCATCCAAGTCTAAGTTGACTATTTTTAAGTCAACTATCCCTAAAGTGGGATCTGCGGGGAGAATGAGGGATGAGTTTGGATAAGAAAGTATAACCAGCCAATGTTTTATCCTTTCTACCTCAAATCCAGTGTCTTTGCTGCCTCCCATGTCTTCAATAAGGGCTCAGAACCACCCCTTCCACTTCTACTAAAGGCCCCAGAACCCACTTTTCATTACAGCCTTAGGGCTTATTCCAAACAAATCCCCCCAACCCCACTGCCCCCAGCTAGTCTCTTTAACTTCTGTTGTTAATTCATTACAAAGTATCTTTGTGAGAATGAGTCTTTCTCTAGAGCTAGAGGGCCATGCTGCAGATTAGAGACAAAATATTAAGAACTACTTTAAGTGTGATAAAATAATTCACCAGATACTACAAGCCACTTCACAGTTTATCCACAGCTGTTAGCACAGGTCTGAATTTGGTGTGGCAATTTTTCCAGAAAGCTCGCTTACCCGATGAGCTCTATGTAACTTGAATATGGTCACATGGAAATAGTACACTATTTGGCCACTCTCAGGGCCAAATTAAGGACGTGTCAGTAATATTCCTAGAAATTAAAACAAAAAACATTTTCATTCAATGAGTTGTTCAATGTTGTATGATTCTGACTTTAGGAAAACATTCTTATTGCTATCACCTCTGAAACATAGCCTGTTGACTAGCTTTTTAAAGGTCTTTAAGCAACTACCATGCTTGATTTGCTGAAAATTCTGATAATTTTCTTTGGGAAAATAAAAGAAAATATTTACAACAAAGCTCTTCAGGTTTTCTGGCCTGCATTAATAATGAAAAGATCAATAAGTGCACTATAGCAGAAGTTTCTGCACAAGTATAAATGTGTGCAATTGAATCAATAGGATACATTAAACGATGTTCTCTGCTACCCAGCTGACCGAGAGAGGGCAAAGCAGGTTTAAAAAAATCAATAAAAGGAGGTAAATAGAAGGAGTTATTCCTGAAAATGGGTTTTGATCATCATTCTCTATTGCTCACTTTACCATCTTTAATGTTGCACTTTTACGGGAAGTCTGAGGAAGCAGAGATTCTTCACATCAGTGCCTGTGCTGTGGTCAGTACTAAGTGGAAGGAGGCCTACGCTGTTTTAAGCCTTAACCTGAATGACCTCCTGATGTGTCATCCAACTTGGGGGTTTTGAATCCTTTTCCCCATGGTCTTTTTTATTTCACATCTTATTTTTCTCCAAATTTGCCTTTTTCCTTTCATACTTTCTGATTCCACAAATATTTGTATTATTAAAAATGACTGGTAATAAATTTTATTGTTTGTTTCAGTTTGGTAAATACCATAATGTGTTTTATTGATTGCATTATTGTTTTGTTATATATAGCAGAGAGGAATTTTTTGTGTCTGTTCAGAAAAGCCAAGTTGTAATTGTGGTCTTTAAAGGCCCAGCTACTGGATTGTTCCTTTAAATGTCATGATTTCTGATACATTTAAACATTGAGCATTTTTATTAATATTTTATAGCATAGGAATACATTCTCTATTTTCCTAAACTCATTTTCCATTTTAAAATGCTAGGTCTTTGAAAAGAAATTCTGACATAAAATTGGCTTTAGCTGAGATATCTAAAAGTACATTACAAACAATACAGTCACACACTCCCACCCGCCTTCAGAGACAGAGAAGCCGATAGATAGCAGCCGTCTGGTAGAAAGCCTGCCTAAATCAAGGTTGGCAATCGTATCTTCAAGATGTATCCTGAGCATGATTTTTCTTACCTATAAGATTATGATATGAGATCTCTAAAAATGTAACTAGTCCCTAAGAGCAAGTTCTCTGATTTTGTGTCTTTAAGAGATATCCGATAAAGCTTTGTTCCAGGCAGAGCAAACTGGAATCTCCTTTACATTGGACGTTATTATAGTCTCTCTAACAGGAATGCTCAATTTCCCCAATTGCTGGTGGTGTGTGCTGTGATTTCATTAAATGATATAGAGTTGTCATTATCTCTGTGCTCATACCTGCAGATGGTAAAACAGCACGTTACTGAAGGTCTTTAGATCCGGGTGTTTTGCGGAGCAGTTGACAAGGGTCAGAAGTTGATTGCTTGCACTTCTGGGTTTGCCTCATTGCCTTCCCCACGACAATTCCCCTAGAAAAGGAAGGCAGGGAACCCCAGCAGTTTCCAGAGATACTTTCAGATTTGAAGGTGGTGAATGGCAGTAATGACTTTTCATTTATCTCTTGGTTACAGATAAGAATTTCTGATTTGAGGGGATCTTATCCATTGGGTTAGGTTACAGAGGAGTTCATTGGCCTCAATTCAGTCTGCCCATCAATATTGATCTTCATGAAGTTCTGCTGGAACGGGGAGTGGGAGAGACCATCCTCGTATTAGTTTCCTAGGGCTGCTGTAACAAAGTGCCCAGGAACAGGTAACTTAAAACAACAAATACTGGTTGTCTCATAATTCTAGAGACCATGAGTCTGAGATTAAGCCATGTTTCCTCTGACACCTCTGGGGGGAGAATCCTTCCTCTCTCATGCCAGCTCCTGGGGGTGTTGGCAATCCCTGGCCTTTCTTGGCTTGAGCTCCCCAGCACTCTCATCTCTTCCCTGGTTGTCACATGGAGTCTCCCCTCCTGTGTCCGTATCTTTCTCTTCTTATAAAGTCACAGTGGATTAGGGCCCACCTGATGATCTCATCTTAATTGGATCATAATTTAAAAGACCCAATTTCCAAGTAAAGTCAGGTTTACAGGTACTGGACATAAGGGCTTCAACATAGCATTTTGGGGAATGCAATTCAACACATAAAAATTCTGCAGCTTTTTTCCTTGTCTAAGCTACAGAGAGTTTCTTGGTGTGGGCTTCAAACTGAAGGTCAGGGGTCTGAACAATTGAATTTGGAAAACAAGTCTATGGTACAAGGAAAGATGGCAAAGCTCTTTAAAGGACAACGCCTTTGGTGCATTGAAAATCTGGGTCTCTGTCTCTCTTTGGAACATTCAGACAAAGTCCAGGATAAATCACCACGTTGGAGGTGGCTTTCTGTAATGCCTTTTGATGCTCCTGACATGTTTGTAAAGCCCAAGATTCGTTTGTGTATAGAGGTTATTATCTTTCAGTTCTTTGTGTGGAAAATAACTGAGCTGATGGTGTTTTTCAATAACACAGTTACTGACCTTCCTGCATAGCAATTGCTGTTGGTCTTTGCTCTTTGTTTGCTACAGAAGGTGTTTTCCATACCATTTGTTGTATTTTGTTATTGTTGTTCTAGTTCTCTTATGTGGATGATATAAAACTACTTAGGATGTATGAAATACTGATATTTTTATTTCCCATCCCACACAATACAGATGTGCGTGTGTGTGTGTGTGTGTGTGTGTGTGTGTGTGTGTGTATAGAATGGGGTCTGGTCATCCAGGTAAGAAGGTATACACCAGAGAGTGGTTTGCCCTTTACCCGGTCTAGAAGGAGGGTTCCATTGAGGGGGCAGTTAACAGTGAATCTTGCAGCTGGCCCAGCCCATTAGGTGTGGGCTGTCTTTTATACTCTGTGTGTACTTTTGTGCAGTTAGATGTATTGTGTCAGGGATGTGAGCTGTCATTGCCTAGCCACTGACTCCCATACCCAGAGCAGTCTGGTGGGGAACTTGCTTTGTCTTGCCTTCCTGGGATGGAGTGTAAGGCCACAGAGAATCCAGTGAGCGCCGTGGGCCAGTAAAACAACAAAAAAAAATATTAATGGACAATACTGCCTGACCTTTGAATACTGCCATGCTTTATTCTCTGAATTTTTTGAAAATACCAACTTAATTCTTAAGGGGATTCTCAATTATGAAAATCTTGGAGCAAGATTTAACATGAATATGTCTTAATATATTTTTTATGTAATAGCACACTGTATTTTTTTGTAAGGGTACTATGTTTGGTATTATCTTCAGTGCTTAGGAGTTGGAAGCCAATTGACTTAAATTTTTTTTTTTTTTTTGGTAAATGGTAGGGAGCTGATTGGGCATTCATCCTTATTTAGTACATGTGTTTTAATGACTTGGTGGAAAATGAAACTAACGTTATGAGAATGGAAGTACAGTTGATCCTTGATCAATGTGAGGGTTAGGAACACCGATCCCCTATGCCAGTGGTTCTCAACCTTCTGGCCCTTTAAATACAGTTCCTCATGTTGTGACCCAACCATAAAATTATTTTTGTTGCTACTTCATAACTGTAATGTTGCTACTGTTATGAATCGTAATGTAAATATCTGATATGCAGGATGGTCTTAGGCGACCCCTGTGAAAGGGTCGTTCGACCGCCGAAGGGGTCACGACCCACAGGTTGAGAACTGCTGCCCTATGCAGTCAAAATCTGCATATAAGTTTTAACCACTTATAGCCTACTGATGACTGGAAGGAGCCTTACCAATAACACAGATAGTTGATTAACACATATTTTGTATGTCATAATATGTATTATATATTCTACCAGAGGCCTGGTGCACGAAATTTGTGCACGGGTAGGGTCCCTAGGCCTCGCCAGTGACCAAGGCCAATCTGTGGCAGTCGCCTCCCTCTGCGGAGTGACCAGTGGGGCAGTTGGGGGGCCCCAGCTGGCACCCACCTTGGCTGGCCTGGGACCTGTGGGCTGGGGGCAGCTCCTGCATTGAGCGTCTGCCCCCTGGTGGTCAGTGCACGTCATAGCGACTGGTCGTTCCACCGTATGTTCTGCTGTTCAGTCAATTTGCATATTAGGCTTTTATTATATAGGATTTTTATAAAAAGTTCGAGGAAACATTATTATGAAAACTAAGGAATAGAAAATACATTTACAGCATTGGACATATTTATTGAAAAAAAAGTCCACATATAAGAGGATCTACACCATTCAAACCCTTGTTATTTAAGGGTCAACTGTGTATTCAAGAGGCTTAAATGGTCATATGTCAATTTCAATTGGTAATAAGGATTTGAATAAACATGGTGAGATAGAGGTTTAATGTGCTTTCTGTTGTTGGATGCTTAGTCATAAGGAGTGGGGGAAGACAAAATATTAAAAATTATTGAGTCATAAAACAGGAGTGGGTCCCTGGAGTTCATCTTTATCTGTCTTGTGTCTCCAGGAATGTCTGCTATTGGCTGTGTGAGGCTATAGAAGATTAACACTGCAAATGTGCTGTTTTAAAGGGTTAGCTATGTAGGTGCAGGAGCAAGGGGGTGGTGTTGTAAACCTTTTCAATTATATTCACATTACATATGACTCTGATAAGGTTTGAAATGAATTCCAATGCTGTTAGTATTGATTTTAATTTTCTTTCCATTTTCTTTCTTTGCTTGGGATAAAATGTTAATTAACTCTCACCTGTGAAACTTGTGCGACTCATATTGCTTGTTTAATTTAGATTATAAGCCCATGGGCAGGCTCCTTTTCCCACCTCTGTAGTGTGAAGGATCCCAATGGCAGAAATGTTTATTACTGTTATGCATTATAATAATCATGATGTTCTGCTAAAGTATTATGCTGATTGCATTTACTCTAGGTGATAGCTTTGGTCCTTTCAACTTGAAAATATTTTATTTTACTTTAAGCAGGTTAGACTAAGTGATTTCATAAGGAAGACTAAGCTAGGTACTAAATTGAAGTGTAGTTTAAATGCATTTTTTAATTATGTTGGTTATTCTGAGCCAAAAGCAGATACACCTTCAATATAAAGTATGTTTTAATCATTTTTAATCTTCACTCACTCCAGAATGGCAAAGTGGATTTTTTTCTCAGATTATTACCAAAGAAAGAAGGAAAAATAAGACCGGGGCCAAACTTAAAAAGGTTTGGCTGAGGAAAGGAGTTATGATTGAGTGAAAACAGGTGGCTATAATATTCTGCTTAGAAATATCTTCAACAGGAACTTTTAAAAATTGTAAACTCTGTCATTTACTGTAGAAGGCTCCACCCATGGAAAGTGACAGAGAACTGAAGCACATAATCAGAATAATTCAATTCAGAAAACATTCCATTTGAACTATCTCAACAGAGAAAACCTCATTAATTAAAACGGACTTGGAAATTTAAAATAGTGAAGTTTAAATTAACGTAATCTCTAGTGTCCGCCAAATTGATGTGATTATCCAAGGCCATTACCTAGAATTCAGCAAAGGTTCTGGGTAGTGGGGAGGGACTCAGAGAAAAGCTGGGCTAGCTTAGTAGATCTGTGCTTGTCATAACTGGTTACTTGTTTTATTCATTTGGTAGACATTTATTGAGCATCTATTGTGTAATTGGCACTGTGCTAGGAACTGGGCATTCACAGATGAGTAAGACATTGCTTTCTGCCCTCAAGGATGAGACACACCATAAAGAAAGAGTTAGGAAGCTACATAAAAGGTCAGTGGTAGGTTACAGGTTATCATAGAAATACTGAGAATGGATAGATAGACTAGCCCAGGAGCCAGAGAAAGCTGCCTGAAGGAGGTGATGCCTGAGCTGAATCCTGAAGAATGAAGGTGATGATGAGGGGACAGCATGAACAAAAGCACTGAGGTCAGAAATAGCACAGGCACAACAGGAAGCCCCAAGCAGTTCTCGGACCACAGAGATGAGGGGCAGTGATGGGAAGGTGAGGAGTGGACAGAGGCCAGGTTGGAACTTCTGTTAAGGAGTTTGGGTTTTGTCCTGTAGATGATATGGTGCTGCTGACGGTTTCAAGTAAGGATGTGATGGAGTCAGTTTTGTGTCTTACAAAGATCTCTGGGGGGTGGTTTCTTGAATAGAGGATGGGTTTGAGGCTGGAACAAGTCCAGAGGCATGCAAACCATTTAGGAGACTTTCTGAGTTATCCAGGAAAAAAAGGAAAACATTAGAATCTCATTAGTAAAAACAGCAGATCTTGGATATTAACTGGATAGATATACTGTTGATTTTGAGGGCAATGGAACGAAATAGAATGAATCTCTGACACCTTGTTTATATATCTAATGGATTGCTGGTGTTAACAAATGAAATTGAGAACAAAAGTGGAGGATCAGTGTTTTGGGTGAAGGCGAGGATTTGCCTAATTTGATATGCCATGGGATATAAACAGGTCCTCTGGTACAAGGCATACACCTACCACCTTCCTCTTCTTCCCTTCTTATCTTCTCTTTGCTGCTTCACTACAGATTCATTGGAGCCAACTATAGTAATGGATTTGGGAGTCATTACATATGGGTGGAAGATAAAATTGTAAGAGCAGGAAAGATCTGCGCCCACCCGCCCCCCCCAAGGGTAGAGGGGATCCCCCACGAGCATAGAAAGGATCCTACACACAGGGTGGAAGAGATCTTCCAAAAATGAGGGGAGGGCTCCCAGAGCAGGAGCAGAGGGGATTCCTCCCTAAAGAGTGGGTAGTAATTCAAAAAGGGACCCAGTGCAGAAAAGATATGTGTGATTTACAAAGTTCACTTTTTTTTCTGTCACTAAGACAAAGGTTTACCCACTTCTTCCATTAGATAGACATTAATATTTTCAGGCCACTTGCCATTTGCTTTATTTTATAGTCCCCTTTAAGATACTAACTTTTACAGTTTGATTCCACTTTGATCAAAACATTGACTTCTGTGAGGTGATGGGGAAATAGCAGAGATTATTCTACACATGTTTACCTAAGACTTCTCTTATTAGGAATATTTTGTGTGCCAATTTATTTTTCAAGATAACAAACATGAACAAATTTTTATAAATGTGTTAATAGATGAAAAAAATCATGAATTTTTGGTGGGTTATTGTTCAGATGTTTGAAAATCACTTTTTGTCTATCACATGAATTAAATCGCATTTACATTAGACATGTGCCTTCTTCATAAACAATGAAAAGAGAAATGTTTACTTGGCCTATCTGAATTATCCCAAATACCAAATTTGCAGAGTATGAGGTAAGAGGTTCTACTGTAATTTAATTAAAAAAAATAGTGTTTTAATCTGAGTCAAATGGATACTTATTTAGACTTTCTACTTTATCTTAGCATATATAATTATATTTGGAGTATATATTGAGTAAATGCAAATGTAGGGAATGTTGGATATTGTGGAAGATTGAATTTTCTATGTGTCCCATGTTCTGCCACTTTCTCACTGAATGACATCAGGCAAAGGAGATAACTTCTTTGGGCCTCTGTTTTCTTCATGTGTAAACAGAAGGACTGGACTAAGTCATTGGCTTTGTGGTTATTATGATTATTATTCTTGATTGAGTGATGAAAGCTGAGAGAGGCTCAGGTTTGAGTTGGAAGGTAGCTGTGTGCCAGGAAACTCACTAAGAGCTTAACTGGCCAAAGAAAGGGCAGAAACTTCTCTTCTTCTCCCAATCACTCAGATTCTTGATGTTCCACACACCTCCATTTGCTATTTAAAATAATGGACTGATGAATCTCAGAGGGAAGGCTGGGATGGGTGGGGAGAGATTAATTTATATGCATTTATGCATAGCCCAGGGACACAGACCATAGTGTGTGAAAGCCTTGGAGGGATGGTTGTGATGTGGAGGGGTCAATGAGGAAAAACTGCATATCTGTACTACTTTCAACAATAAAGTTAAATTTAAAAAAACATGTTAAACTATTTAAAAACAAACAAAAATGAATCTTTAAAAATAAAATAATTTAGACAAAATGTTTTACAAAGATTCATGATTGGATTATAAATATGTGGTCCGTTTTTTTCCTCCAAATTGTGTTTTATAGAATACTAGAGGCCTGATGCACAAAATTCGTGCATGGGAGGTATCCCTCAGCCCGGCCTGTGCCCTCTTGCAATCCAGTACCCCTCGGGGAAGGGTCCCTAGGCCTGGCTGGTGATCAGAGCCTATGGGGCTTTCCTTCCCCCGGCTGCTGGCAGCTGGCCCCGCCCCCACCACTGCTTACCATCTGTGTGGCACTGTCCTCCCCCGCCCCCACCACCAGTCACCTCCCTCTGTGGGCGACAGGTGTGGGGTTTGATTGCTTGTCTGGCCTGGGCCTCCTTCTGCGGGGCAATTGCTGGCCGGCCCTGCACGCCCGCCACAGCATCGCTGGCTGGTGGCCTGGGCCTTCCTCTTTGGGACGATCATGGAGGTCCCCACCCGCATCGATCACCCTGCCGGCTGGTGCCTTGGCCTCCCTCTTTGGGGCGATCGATTGTAGAGCCCCCCCATCAATCACCCCAAAGAGGGTGGCCTGGGCCTCCCTCTGCAGGATGATTATGGGGTGATGGTGGGGGCCCCCCTGACCAACCGAATTGCACCCACCTTGCTGGCCTGGCGCCAGGGCATGTCATAGCGCGGTTGTCCAGAAGGTTGTCTGGACATGGTTCTGCTGTTCGGTCATTGGGTCGATTTGCATATTACACTTTTATTATTATAGATTTATTATTGGCACTCAACCAAAGGAATTAGTGTTTAGATAAGTCCTGGAAAATACTACTTACCAAACCCCTTTCTCAGAAATTCCCAATGCATCTCACATTTTCCAGGAATTTCTCCTGCAAACAGATATATTTTTTATTCTGGCAGTTCTCAAATGAATTCCTGTTTTACTCAGAATCTGTTACCATCCCAGAGAGTCCTTGATCTTAGAAAATTTTATGGGGAACAATGATGTATTTGCCTAAGCTCTCCAGATGTTCACTGAAGGTATAGGGTATTAAATGCCAGAGAGATGAGTGCTATGCTATACTCAGATGCATATCACCACCCTGTGAATTCTTACAATCTAAAGAAGCCTGGAAAATGCATATGGAATGAAATAAAATGCTCCCCCCCCCCCCACTCAAGAGCTTTAAACTGACAAGTAATGCCATTTTTATTCAGATAGTCTTTAGTTGCACAGTAAGCAAGATAGTTGAACTGAAACTTATGAATTTGAGGTTTTCACTTTTTTAAAAAATATTGTTTAATTGATTTTTTACAGAGAGGAAGGGAGAGGGACAGAGAGCTAGAAACATCGATGAGAGAGAAACATTGATCAGCTGCCTCCTACACACTCCCCACTGGGGATATGCCCGCAACCAAGGCACATGCCTCTGACCGGAATCGAACCTGGGACCCTTGAGTCCACAGGCTGACGCTCTATCCACTGAGCCAAAGAGGTCAGGGCGAGGTTTTCACTTTTTCATTGTGAGGACAGTCCTAGAAACAGAATGTGCCCTGACTTGTGAAACCCCACCTGGTTTGATTCTTAGGTCTCTAGCCCTATCCCTACCTCATTCCTGTCCCTTCTCCTTTCTCCAGGGAAGAAGGAAAAGAAAGATGAAAAGAAAAGAGGAAAGGAAAATAGGAAGAGGGGTGATTGTGCTTATAAAAGCTCTAGGGGTATTGCATCCTGGCAGCTGGCATCATGGCTTTTAGTACATTAGCCTATTCTACATTTTTATAGTAGAAAATAGTATGGGTGGGGGGGCTTTTGTTTTAAACTTGGAATGATTTGTTGTTGTGGATTGGTGATAATAGTATTTATATGAGATGTGCTAATGATTATTTTGGATCTACAATAACCTTAATATTTGATTTCTTTAAAATGAAACAATCAATAAGCAAATCCCTAAAAATAATAATAATTCTAGCAAAGTCTTAAAAGAAAACAACTCCTCAAAGTTGATAATATTTTTCAAATGGTTTCATACATTTCACTAATGGTGGGGGCAGTAGAGAGGGTAGTCTGGGAAGGAGATTAGAGAGAGGCTGTCTATAACAGTCAGCCAGTGTACGATTTATTCAGACCACCCCTCGCCACACCCCTGCCTGGGCTTTCCTCTTTCCCCTTTTCCTCCTCAGCAGCCACTTTTGCCGCCCCTGACCTCAGGGAGCCACATGCTTAAAATAAACTTTCTAGAACAACTTTTTAATGACAGCCTAATTATGTTGTCTGACAGTCAAATGGAAAAGAACACAGATTGAATCCATTTTACTCAATGTCTCTATTGTCTACAGAGAAGGAGGGCTAGCACAGTTTCCAGGATCCTTGCGAAAGAGAACTTCAATGGGGTGTGGAGGGGTGAGAACGACCGTCAGTGTTGGGTTTACAGGAAAGTGTTGCTTTTTATTCCCACCTGGCTTAACAAGTGTGATGAGGAAATAGCCACAGAACAGTTATTATGAAGGATGTAACTTGACCCCATGAAAATGACTTGGGGACATCTGCCTTTGCTTAGAGTTTGAGATGGGGAGAAGTGTACCAGGAAAGAGCAGGGAGGTCAGTACTGAAACTGCATGGGGGGAATCAGGGAGAGGGGTAAGGTCCTTAGTGCAAACATGGCCTTGAGGTCAACGCTCAAACACTTCTGCCTAAAAGAAACGTTTCCTCCATCTTTTAGGGCTGAATTCTATCTAAAGGAGAATTTCTCCTTCCCCCATCAAGCCAATTCTTCTTGCCCTTAATTGTTTAAAGTATGTGTAATATTTGTTGGGGGATTCAGGTGTTTGTCAGTAGTTCATTTTTCAAAATCACGCAGATAATAGAATGGTCACTGAATAATTAAAATTGAAACATGAAAATTTGCTTAGCGGAAGTCAGAGTTTAAAACCTCAAGATTTCTGCCCTAGTCAGTTTGGCTCAGTGGATAGAGCGTCAGCCTGCGGACTGAAAGGTCCCAGGTTCAATTCCGGCCAAGGGCATGTACCTTGGTTGCAGGCGCATCCCTGGTGGGAGGTGTGCAGGAGGCAGCTGATCAATGTTTTCTCTCCCATGATGTTTCTAGCTCTCTATCCCTCTCCCTTCCTCTCTGTGAAAAATCAATAAAATATATTTAAAAACAAAACAAAACAAAAAAACCCTCAAGATTTTCTTTGTCCTTTGCTGTGAGCTTTCCTATGGGCTTACGTGTTCTAAATTGCATGATTATACTTTGTTTTATCCCTTTTTTTTTTTAAATATGTGGTTTGCTTTGAGAAGGAATATTGGCATCATGTGCTCCTTGGACCATATCTGGTTACCAAAAAAGTTAGGAGCATCAAAACAATCTAAAAGTGGCTTACAGCTGGTCAGAAACAGAAAGTGGCTGTAGAAGTAACAACAGCAGAGATCAACAGTCACTTTTCATGCAGATATTTCTTACTTGTGGAAGATAAATTTAACTCAGGAGACAAAAGATATGCTCTTATTTGTAAAAGTCTGACTTCCCAATGCCTGCCCTGGCCTCAGGGAAAGGAGCATGACTTTGATTGACACCCCATAGCTCTTTCGAGCCCTCTGTTTGGGACACTTCTCAGCAAGAGAATAACAGCATCACTACTTGGTGATTCCTGAGGCCTGCATTCTTTAGATTGCTGGTGATTATAAAGACCCAATTAGCCATGTCCTGATTTCTTAACCTTCAATCATTTCAGGGAAGCAGGGTTCTCTACAGTCAACTGGCTCAGAGTGATTGGCTAATGGTTGCTTACTCAGTGGGAATGGAAACCATATTTGGCTTTCTCATAATCTATATATATATAAAAAAAGAAGTAATATGCACATTAGGTCAGGACGCCGTAATGGTCACAACCAGCTCAGGAAGAGGGTTCGGGCGTGGCCCTGAGCCTGAGAGAACAACATGCAGGTGCGGCCCAGAGCCTGAGAGAACAACATGCAGGTGCGGCCCAGAGCCTGAGAGAACAACATGCAGGTGCGGCCCAGAGCCTGAGAGAACAACATGCAGGTGCGGCCCAGAGCCTGAGAGAACAACACACAGGAGCGCCTGCTCTGAGCCTCCGTGGCACGGCTGGGGGCAGGCCCGCAGCGGACCCACACAAGGAGGTGTGCTTCAAGCCTCCACAGCGCAGCTGGGGACAGGCCCGCAGTGGATACACACAGGGGTGACTGCTCCGAGCCTCCGCAGCGTGGCTGGGGGCAGGCCTGAAGCAGACACACAGGGGGGTGTGCTCCGAGCCTCCGTGGCACAGCTGGGGACCTGGGACACACACAGGTGGGCGTGCTCCAAGCCTCTGCAGTGTGGCTGGGGGCAGGCCCCCAGTGGATACACAGGGGTGTCTGCTCTAAACCGCCGTGGCCATGAGGAGTGAGCCTAAGCCGTCAGTAGGACATCCCTTGAGGGTTCCCGGACTTCAAGAGGGCTCAGGCTGGGCTTAGGGACCCCCCCAACCCGAGTACTACACAGGGGTGTCTGCTCTAAACCGCCATGGCCAGACTGCGGCTTAGGCCCGCTCCTCATGGGGAGCAGGCCTAAGCCGTCAGTAGGACATCCCTTGAGGGTTCCCAGACTGTGAGATGGGGCAGGCTGGGCTGTGGGACACCCCCCCCCAGTGCACGAATTTTGTGCACCAGGCCTCTAGTTAAAAAATAAAATGTTTTCATCACTCATTCTAAATACCAGTCAGAAAAATATTAGCTTATCCTTTCCTGCCAAGGTCAAATGCTTTAGAATTACAACTTAATAATCAAGAAAGTTGGGAAATACATGCCATGTAATAACATTTGAATGCTCCACATGCAAGAGAACATTAGTTGTATCGTGTCAAACACCAGAGCATTCAGTGGTGGCAGTCCTGCTCTCCTCCCCTTCTCCCAATGGTTCTGTGTCTTCATGATGAGAATAGTAGAGTCAGATAATTTTTCTTTTGTAGGGATCTTGGATGTGCTGCATTCATAGTCACTAAAGTAAGAGTGTATTTCTTGCATAGATTTAAATAGAAGCTCTGTGTGTGTGAAATGTGGTATTTGTCTTTCTCTGACTGGCTTATTTCACTTAGCATAATACTCTCCAGGCCCATCCATGCTGTCGCAAAAGTTAAAATTTCCTTTGTTTGTTTGTTTGTTAATCCTCACTTAAGGATATTTTTCTATTGATTTTGGAAGAGGGAGAGGGGGACACAGAGAAACATTGATGTGAGAGAGACACATCGCTTGGCACTTGGTTGCCTCATACACACGCCTCGACTGGGGCTGGGGATCGAACATCCAATCCAGGTATGTGCTCTTGACCAGGAATTGAACCCACAACCCTTCGGTCTACAGGCTGACACTCTAAGCACTGAGCAACACCAGCCAGGGCTCTTTTTTTTTTTTACACCTGAGTAGTATTCCAAGAATCTAATGAACAAAATAGAAACAGACTCATAGGTGCAGGGAACAGACTGACAGCTGTCAGAGGAGAGGGGGTTTGGGGGCTGGGTGAAAAAGGTGAAGGGATTAAGCCACAAAGAAAACATCAGACACAAACAATAGTAAGGTGATTGCCAGAGGGAAGGAAGGTGGGGAAGGTAGAAGAAGGTAAAGGGGGGATAAATAATGATTGAAGAATATTTGATTTTGGGTGGTGAACACATAATATAATATACAGATGTACACTTGAAACCTATATAATTTTATTTACCAGTGTCGCCCTAATAAATTCAATAAAAGTTAAAAAACCAACAAAACAAACAAAAAACAAAAGAAAGGAAGTGGGTGAGAGAAAGAGAGTCTTCCTTTGAGGAAGGAAGAATTAGATAACTATGAATTAGAAACCATGCGGAATCTTTAAGTTCATTTTCTTCTAAAGTGTATTATTGGGATTACAATACAAAGGCAAACTTACTAGTTTTTGTTTAATCTTTACATATGCTTTTGGTATTTATTGAGTTCTGGTCAAGGGAAATACTCAAATGAATAAAACATTTCTTGTGCTCAGGTACAGAAAAATAGATGATTTCATCACTGTGGTCGGATTGTGCTGCCAAGGAGAGAGGGCGGCATAGGTGCTCTGGGAGTTCTCTCTACTGTCCTTTCCATCCCTGGGATTAAAGAAACAGATGTCAAAAGGAGGACAGAAGGAGAAACCAGGTGTCAGACATATAAGGGAGAGTACGTAGCAGAGAGACCAGGCCAGTTTGGACCCAGCACTCAGGGTCCTGGGGAGGATAGATATGCCATTCCCATTTCTGCAGAAGCATGTGTTACCTTTCATGCATGAGAAGTCCTTTGTATACATTTGATTTATTTAATTGAAAGGAACTGGCGAAGAGGCAAACTAGGCACTTCTATTTGGGCAATAGCAAAAGAACATGAAAAATGAATCCCTAGAATCTGTTCCTGGTGTTCACAGCATTATTTAAAAGACCTAATGTGATGTCACATGTGATTTATGCTGTGTAGGTATTTTTCTACTGTGTTAGAAGCAGATAGGTATTAGAGTGTAATATATTATGTAGTTTCAAATATAAAAACTGCTTAGTGATGGGAAGAGATAAGGTGTTGTACTGCTGATTAGATAGCCCAGAATAACTGTTTTCAGTGGCAAAACTTATATTTGGACATTTTTATCCTAATGAAATGTTCAGGAGTCTAATTTCCTATTTTTCCTACTTGTAGCTGGAGGGTTTTGTACAATTCTTTCTTTCACATATTAATTAATTAATTTATTCTCTCTCTTTTTCTTTCTTTCTTTCTTGTCTTTTTAGTTTCCTCAGGCAATTGTATAGATGTGTAAAGTGCCACCACCAATTTGAAAGAGAGCCACACCTAGCCAGAAAGAGTCTTGGATCCCATTTATAGCTGTGATATCAATTCACTTCTAGTTGTGAGTATCTTCAATGACTCATTTTGTCTTGGGCTTTCCTTTTTATAAAAGTGCTTTAAAATACATTTGTACTCACAGAGTGCTTTTTACCTGGTTGAAATGAATATAAGAAGACTAAGACTCTAAAGTGCTTTTAGAAATAACAGATAGAGTCAGCTGTCTTCCAATTTTTAATTTTTAGTTGAAATTTGTGGTGATGTCATTTCAAAACAATCCTAACAGGTGGAATACAGAACACTTACATGGCTCCTGAGTGATTATGGGAAAGGGAAACATTTGAATGAGGATCCCAGCTTTGCTTTTATAGATACTGGTTCTGGGCTTAAGTGGTAGGAGATAAGTTAGAAAAAAGAAAGTGTCCCGCCAAGAAGTAATTTCACACCTGCTAGACTTCCAAGTGCCAAATGTGGCTTCCCTAGAGTGATTTTCAAGATGTTGAAGTATAAAAACCTACAAAACATGTCTTAAAATGGGACAGAGCTGTGGTGTGACAGGTGCAGGCTCTCACTCCCTCTGCCAAGGTTGAGCTAAGGGCTCCATTTAGGGTCTCTGCAGAGTGATGGAGCTGCGGGACCTAGAATGTTTCTTCAAGTTGTGGGACAGTTTTGAGAAGACTGTAAACTCAATACCTATGCTGATGTTCCTGGAAGAAAACCTCTTTTGGCTCCTTCATGGTTTAAAAGCCCTACTTTATAATTATGTAATTCTCTTTAATAGGTTTAGTGTATCTTTTAGGTTTTCTCATGGAGATTCAGATGGATAGTGTCACTTTGTGTGGAACTGAAGGGTAACATGGTGAGAGTATTTCACGTTCAGATATGGGGTTTTCAGTCATTCTTACTGCATTTAGCATGTGGGTAAATGTTGCCCAATATTTTGGAATCTCAGGGTTTAAAGAGAATTCAGTGGAAGATGGCTGGCTTCATAACGTAGTAGCTTTGTAATCCTATATAATAAAAGGGAAATATGCAAATAGACCAAACAGCAGAGCAACCAATCAAAGCATAATATGCTAATGATACGCTAAGCCTACTCAACCACTCACTATGACGCACACTGACCACCAGGGGGCAGACAGTTGACCAGTCACTATGATGTGCACTGACCACCAGGGGGCAGATGCTCTGACCAGTAGTTTAGCTTGCTGCTGGGGTCTGGCTGATCAGGACTGAGTGAAATGGGCCAGACATGCCCTGGAGCCCTCATGTGGACCGTCCCCGGCCCTATCATGCACTGATGGGGTCCCTCAGCCTGCCCGGTGCCTCTTGCAATCCGGGACCCCTCAGGGGATGTCAGAGAGCCGGTTTCAGCCTGATCCTGCAGGCCACTCCCCTTGGGAGGGCACCAGACGAAGGGCTCATGGCTGGCAAGAGCTGCTGAGGCAGCACAAGAATCTCCTGATCAGGACTGATTAGGTGTGAGCCCACGGCAGGCACAATGGGGCCAGATGAGTGGGAGCAGCAGGTAGGAGCTGAAGGAGGTGTTGGACTGCAGGTTTTGGCCCGATCCCTGCAGGCTACCCACACATGAACGAATTCATGCACTGGACCTCAAGTCTTGAATAAATTACTTAACCTTTCTTCTTTACCCCTTAGAGTAAGAACAAGAGCAATTAGAGGAATATTGCCCACCTCATGGATTTGTTTTTATGATTTAACTAGAGGCCCGGTGCACAAAAATTTGTGCACTCGGGGGGGAAGGGGGGTCCCTCAGCCCGGCCGGTGCCCTCTCACAGTCTGGGACCCCTCGGGAGATAACGACCTGCTGGCTTAGGCCTGCTCCTGCGTGGCAGAGGCCAGGCCCAATCCCTAGGTGCAGCCCCTGGTCAGGCTCAGAGCAGGGCCGATTGGGGAGTTGGGGCGCCGCCCCCTGTCATGCACAGAGCAGGGCGGATCAGGAGGTTGCGATGCCACCCTCAGTCACGCTCAGGGTAGGGCCGATTGGGGGGTTGGGGCAC